>NC_044358.1:32986216-33153716 GCF_007364275.1 Archocentrus centrarchus | reverse complement strand
AGCCACTTGGATAAAAATGGGAAAAGAAGATTCATTTTTATATGTGTAAACTTGCAACAGACATGTTCCAGCATTGCATTCTCTTGTACTTAGAGGATGACACTTTTGTCCTCCTTGTCATTTCCAAAACATACTTTCATCTATACTTGCATGATGCATTAAGACTGCTGCGAGCATTAGAGTTTGCTGAGACTCATTTTGCTGAATATGTTGCTGGACTATAGCTTTGTTTCACATAGCCTTATTATGAAGAGTTGTATATGCCTATACAGTCTGTGTATCTTAGGTTCTGACCCTTCTTCAACCTCTACATACATCACTGTCTCTGCGTACAGGCCAGTATGTGGAGGGCAGTACTGGTCGGGTATCAGGGTGTTTTAGTGTATGTGTGTTTTACCTGAATAAAAAGGCAACACAATAGGATATTTTGGTCCAATAGCTATGGTCCACTCTCCTCTGTTTTCTCAGAAAGAGGCTCACACTCTCCCCTTTCTATGTTATTTTTTTCTCTCGCGTCGCCTGTGTAATTTCTTCCTTCACATTCCACATTGACATTATCTTCCATTATGCATCAGCCTTTTTAAATTAAGACATTTCCTTGTTTCCAACTGATTGTGTTTACCCCTCTCCTGTCATCTCTTTTTGTTCCCTTCTCAATGGAACACAAACATGTTCCTCTCTAACTCTCTCTTTCTTGCCATTTATTCCACCTCTGACATGGCTGTCCATCTCTGCTCCGAGTCTTATAACCCTGTCAATATATCAAAGGTAATATAGTTTTATTTGACATGTGTCCCAGTGTCATTGGTCTCAGATAGACAGGGCTACGCCTGGCACAGACACTTTGTAAAATGAACAGGCCCCTCAGGGTGGAAATAGCTATTAACATATACATCAGACTGTTGCTTATATTGCATCCTATAAACTCCTAATGCTCAGACACACAGTACTATAGGTGTGGAAATGAATGCAGTCATGCAGTCAGAAGCGGATTTGTGCTATAGAAACATTTGTAACAGTTACTCACCACAGCTAAATTTTTTTTATGAATCTGAACCTGCTGGCAAATGCACGTTTAGATTCATATAAAACCTGCATTGGCGTGCTAGCCATAACATGTTCTATGCAGAAATGATGATAAAACAGCTTTATTTCTGCTTTACCATACCTGGAGATCTGGTGAATGAGGGTTATTATAACATTTCAGTTGTGTTTTACCTCTTAGTAAAGTGGTTTAGATAATCAGGATAAACTGTTTTGAATCTTCCTTCCATGTTTGTTTTTTTTTCTCAGTTCTTGCTTGGATTATTCAAGAGGTTTAATAAAAGTACTGCATTAACTGTTTAGGAATTATAGCCAATGTCTGCCTGCATTCTAAAACTCATGGACATCACCAAATGCTGTGTTTTCTCCCTTGAGATCTTCTGCTAGGCCTTTTTACTGCAGCTGCCTTCAGTTGCTGCTTGTTTGTGGGTCTCTTCCATCCAGTTTTGCCTGCAGTAACTGAAAACATGCTCTTTTGGGTTTAGATCAGGTGAACTGGTTGGCCATTGAAGAATATCCCATTTCTTTGCCTTGAGAAGCTCTTGAGTTGCGTTTGCAATATGTTTTGGGTAATTATCAATTTGCATTGCAAAGTGCTGTCTGATCGGTTTTGCAGTATTTGACAGTGAGTATAGCCCTTTACACGTCACAATTCATCCTGCTACTTCTATCAGCGGTCACATCATCAATAAACTCTAGTGACTCAGTTCTATTGGCAGTCATGCATGCCCATTCCATAACATGGCCTCCACCGTGTTCGACAAATAATGTGCTATGCTACACACTGAGAGTCATTTCTCCCTTTTCCATACTTTTCTCTTCACAACATTCTGGTACATATTAATCTTGGTTGCATCTGTCCAAATATGTATTAAAGAACTGTGCAGACCCTTTTAGATGTTTTCTGGTAAAGTCTTATCTGGCCTTCCTATTATTCTTCAGTATTCATGAATGTGCCTCTTGATTGTAGACTTTGACAATCTCCTCAAATGTTCTTATGAATTTGCAATCATTCACTTTAGTTGTCTTTTGTGGTTTTTCGGACCTTTTGGTGTTGCTGAGTTGGGCAATGCATTCCTTTTTTTTTAAAGAATGTAGCAGATTGTTGATTTGGCCACTCTGAAAGTATTTTCTTTCTCTCTGATAGATTTATTTTGGTTTGTCCAAAAATTGGACCTGGCTGTATGTTACACTACTTAATACATTTAATTAATCATCCATCTTTCTGTTGACCATTGCACTTGCAGTTTATGCACAGACATTTTGGATTGTTTCAGGTACATTTCCCCATGTTATTCATCATGGTGCTGATTGGCAGATCTCTTTGTGACCATAATTTGTATTTAGTTATGCTAAAGCTGTTAGCTACTACCATAAAGGTTAAATGGTTGCATACACAAGAGTCAGTACTTTTCCATTATGTCTTTATTTTATATATTAATTTATGCCAGACTGGGGGGGGTAAGGTTCCCCACAGTGTTGCGTGAATAGCAGCACATTGTGAACCAAAATGGCTGCATCCAGTTGTTGATTGCTAATTTCGATGAAATAACTAGAGTTCCGTAAATGAACAGGTGAAGTTCTCAGCCTGGTGCAGTGCCGAGCAGTCAACTGCTAAATATACTATTTAGGTACATTTTAACCTTTAATGTGTCAGTACGCGTTTTTGTTTATTTATTTTTAAATTTTTTGTTCTGTTTTTGCTGCTTTTGATTAAAGAGGTAAATGTCTCAAAGCACACAAAAGGGCAAGAGAGTGACAAGAAAATGTTTTGATTTAATCAGCGAAAAAGGGATGAGAAACGCAACAGACTTCAACCAAGCTGTATCTGGATATGCATAGCACTGCGCCTTTATAATTACATGATGGTTGCCTGCACATACAAATGTATTTCTAATTCACGTATGACTCAACGGATGCTTTATGTAAACTAGTTCTTGAATTATTCATCGTATAGGTTCCTGTCAAAAGGTAAATTCCCCACTGTGCATTCATTTGTATAAACGTGCATGCATGAGTACATGTTCATTTGTCTGTGGTGCTCAGCGTAAATTTGGTCAGTGTGTGCTTTTGTGCATAAACATATCTGTGTGAGCTTTGGTAAGTGCATCGCTGACTAATGCATGTGTGTCTGTCATCAAATTATTGTCATCAGCTCAGGATAGTCATTTGAGCTTGACCTCACGTAATGGGGTTTGACAGCCAGTGGCTAAGACAATAATTACACAACACACAGACAGCCTGTATCAAAGCATGCTGACTAGAATAAAAATCATCTCTGAGCTGCTGTTACTAAAGAGAAGCAATTATCCGCACACAATACAGGCTGAGGGACAAAAAAAAACTGGAAAAAAGGAGGGAAATTTCAATTGTTTACAAAAAAAAAGCAAGTCACATTTGTGCTGATATTAAAGAACTGAGTTGAATACTTGGTGATAAAGGTTCAAGGGGGAGTTACTTAGTTGTTACTTCTCTTGGATTTTCAATAATATAAAGACTCATCTCTCCATTTTTCCTTCTGTTCTTCTTGCCTCTCCTTTCTCCTCTCTTCTCCTCTCAGTAGATGTCACTGCAGTTCCATCACCCGCCAGGCGAGCCAACGGATTGCAATGCATCGTGGGACACAGACACCCTCAGGTGACGATAGCAGTGACGAAAGGGACTGGAGGGGAGGAGAGAGGTGTGCAAATGATATAATGAGGGGAGGAAGAGGACAGATAAAAGGAAAAGGAGGGGAGAAAGTCCGGTGGAAACACTTTCACTTCATCGTTACAGGTAGGCCCTGCACATGCAACACGTGCAGCTCTAATCCCAAATGCCAAATGTATACAGTAGCACACAATTGCATGCCACGACAGTTGATGATGATGACCTATTAAAACACAGACATACACACGCACGTGCACACACACACACACACACACACACACACACACACACACACACACACACACACACACACACACACACACACACACATCCCAGTGATGCAATTAACTGTCACGGCCCATCTCATATCAGTTGTTAATGAAGAGATAAAGTGTTGCAGCATCAGGGGAAATGTGAGTGAAGATAGAGGTGTTGTTGACTTGTCTCTGTCAAACAGATAGCAATCTGTCAGCTCTCCAGTGCTCCAACACTTCCGCTGATTGGAGGCCACTGTAATTACTTTATTCAGTATGGGAAACGAAAAATATCACTGCTCAGTAGGTGACATTTCAAGCACTGTTTTTACTTTGCTCATTAAGTGTAACTTTTTTTTTTATGTTAGATTGGTACTTCTCAGCAAATGTTTCCATATGTAGCTCATTAAAAGGGAAAATCTCACATTTTGAGTTTTGTTCTATTTTTGTCTTTCATACCAAACAAGCTTACATAAACACAAATTCTATTTAATTTTATATTAACCATATTTATTGATAATGTTTTCTGTCTGTCATACAGTTTTAGAACAGACCAAACGTGGAGTAAAGTCATTTTTCATGAGTTGTCCTCCTCAGTTCACAACCCTTAAGTGAGTCCAGTTGGCACCATCCACTGTCCTTCAATGATGGTAGACCATTTACCAGCAGATTGTTTTGGACTTGGCTCTTCCCCAGTAGTTGAGACGAATTGTATTGCTCCTCTCAGAAAAGGTCAACTGCAAATTTCTGCCCTCTGTTCAGTCTAAATTAGACCTGTTCGGATGAACATTTTTAGGAAGGTTTTTGGTAATAAGCAAGACTCTGAGGGTGGGCAAAAGCATAAGCGTTACTACTCCATAGGGGTGATTTCTTGCCAAATTCAGGCTCTAGGCAATAGCCTTGCTCACTGTTTTTCTTCATCCCTTTTCCTCCCCTGGTGAGGGAATTTCCACGTCACAGGAATTCTACTAAACCTAATTATACTGCTTGTTTATGGTGTATTTTAACTTTGACAAAAGTGTCCCTGGATGAATTAGTACAATTACATTATGATGACTTCTCTTTTAATGCACGTTTTCACTCTTGGGCAAACCCACTGATTGCTGGGTTGCACTCAGTGGATACTGTTAAATTCTTTTCAAGTACCTGTTTCAACAAAAAAAAAAAATAAATAAATAAAAGAGAGAAAGCCATTTGTGAAACATTAGTGGGAAGAAGAGTTGGTTTGTGTGCGTGTGAATGTGATTTTCCTTTTGTGCAAGAGTGAGTCTGTGTGTTGAGTGTATGCCTGTGCGGTTGTAAGCATTTTTATGTGTCACAGTTCAGCAGCAGACAAGTGGAGACGAGCATTAAACTCCCTCTTCCTCTGCTAATCAGGGATTAGACAGTGTTAAAGAGCATAAGAGAGAACCATAAAACAAATGAGTGTGTGAAAGAGCCTGTTGAAAACGCCTATGAGGAAAGAAAATGAATGGGTGTCTATTGTTTTGTATTAGGCACTTGATAGTGCCAGCTTCTTATTTCCTGCAATTTCTCAGCTATTACCAGTTTTCTTTCCATTTTGATTATTTGTTTCTGACAGTGGCCATCAGAAACATTGCATGAGTGCTTTGAAAAGCTACGTGCAAAAGAAAATACTAAAACAGAGGAAAACTTTTTTTTTTTTTTTTTTTTTGGCACATTTCTTGAAAACTCCCACCTTTTTTTTTTTTTTTTTTTAAACATGGAAACTTAATTTTTTCAAACTAAATGTTCACAAAACATGATAATTCAGGCAGTTTCCTAATTAAACTCAAACCATGTCTTCAGCTCATATACAACCCAAAGAAAAACACCACCACCATTCATTAGAGACTGCATGAAAAACCCAGACATTGCACACTGTAGTTAATGTAAGAAATAAGGTATTGCAAAGGCATAATGTAAAAGGAACAATTGAACTGATATTTGACCCTTCCTCAAGGGTAGTCAGTCCTATTGCGTAGTGAATTGTAGAGGGGCTGACACTTTTGAGTCCTCCAAAACTAACATTATCCTCAGTATTTCATCAACAGATTTGCTATTAAAAGAACACAGGAGGGTTTCTTTGCTCCCAATCTCCTGATTATGGCTGCCACAGAGAATGTGCTGCGACTGGGTTGTACTCTTTGTCCTTCTTACCTCATTGCCATTCCATGGATGAGATCGTTATCTATCACAGTTGCTTGAATTTTATCTGCAATTACTATTATTGGTCTTGCTCTTCTCGTTGCCCCCTTTCTGCTCATCGAAATTCACATGCGCTGCTACATGCTTATATTACTCTTGTCTAACTCCTGCCCCCCCGCCGATGAGTTCCATCCATTTTTGTACTAAACTTCATTTTCCTGGTGCTGTCTGTGCACTCTGAACTAGTATATATTGGTTTAATTACATCATTACCAACAGGTGTGAACACTTTTGCATCATTTTGTGTAAGCAGGGACAGCTGTGCCGTAATTGTGTTTAACTTATGCCACCTGTGGTTACCAATATGCATCACAAGTGTGGCACAGTGAAAATGTGCTTCAGTGTGTGAGACTTTGTTTAAAGTTTTGCAGAAAGAGTAAATTAGATCTGCAAATTGCTTCTAACTAGGCAAAACCTGTCAAGGTTCGCCAAAGGGAGTGACTGATTGAATAAATGGGTTTGCAGCAGTGAGAACTGGGTTCAGAGAATGGGATCTACTGTTTTAGCAGTATAGCTGCTTTACCCATTTTTACGAGAGTACAGTTTACACTAGGGGGTACTGACACAGGGGACTGTCAAAATATAGCGTACATGCAATTGCATTAAAGCAACCAACTACAATCGCCAATCAGCTACAAGCAAGTGCAAACTCCCAGTGAATTACTTTTTAACGAGAATGGTTGAGTCGAGTCTTTAAAATGCAATCACAATAAAAGGTTCCAAATGTTTCTGCACAGTAGTCCAACGTGGTATTGGTTAAGTCAAATGATACACTCTTCAAACCATGTCAGTGCCAAACACATGCTCTCAACTGGCTCAGCTGGAGAGGAACTACATTGCACGTGCTAAGTGGGTTAAAATGCCTGCGAGCCAGCATGAGCCGGCTGAGCAACTTTTACTGGAAATTAATGAGGTGCCATCTTGATACGCCGTAACAAGTTCTCTTGTTATGTCTTCAGAGTCTTAAAAGAGTTGTGTAGTGTCCTGCCATCTAAAATAGCCATGTAACTTGTGGATGTTTCACACAAACCAGTTCAAAAGGATATTTTATAGTCTCACCAGTATTTCAGGCAACACACCCACACCAAATCAGTGCTATTTTTGGTCTGAAGACTTTCCCATAATATTCTCTTGCTTCAAATAAATCATTCTGTCATACACACTGCCATTCCAGTGCTGTTTCAGCGAATGCAAAACTTCCGGGCAACATACTGTATTCCGCATATAATAACTTAATACAACTGGGAGATGCGTGATACCATTTTTGTTACATGTACGTAAATAGGGATTTGATGAGAGGTGAGAAGAAAGAATGAAAGAGGCAGTTTGTAGGGAAAATGTGACAGTGCGAGAGAGAGTGAGACAAAGATGTATGCAGAAGGAAAGGAAGAGAAAGCGCTAGAGTGGAGGAAGGCAAGGAAAGAAGTCTTCCTGGGGATGTAGGAATGATTAATGTGAAGCTGTCAGAGAGGTGGAGAGGGGAAACCACAGTGATGGGGTAAGAGTCATGGTCAGGTGCAGAGAAAGGAATATGACAGAGATAGGGGGAAGAAGAGAAGGAAACAGGGGGGAGAGAGCAAGAGAGAGAGACAGAGAGAAAATCAAAACGGGGCTGTAGAGAGTGAGGGAAAGCACATGTGCTGGGAGAGAGCGGTGAAAGCATGAAAGGGGTTTTTAGGAAAGACTGCTTATAGAGAGAATGAGAGGCAAAAAAAAAGAGGTGCATTGAGTGGGAGAGGATGAAGGTGTGAAAGAGGATACAGCAGAGATTGCTGAGAAATAGAAAGAGAGGCAACGAGAGCAATATAGAGACAGGCAGGGACACCAAGATGAGGAAAAAAAAGAGACAGTGCTACCTAATAAGATGAGAGACTTGTGATGGTGTGTCTTATGGTTTCTGTTTGAGAGCCTGCTGTGTCCGTGTGTGTGTCAGAAAGGGAGAGAGAAAGAGATCAAGTATGTGGGCAAAATTAGCATATGCTTTTTAATGCTTTTTTGCTTTAATGTTCGGCATTATCGTGTCTGAGTGTGTGTTTGTGTGTGACACCTTGGTGTTAATGCCACCTTTGTGTGAACCTGGCATTACATTGGTCTGTAACTGCCTGTACTGTGCAGCTTCTCCTTTGACCTCACTCTCTTTTAATATCCCATTCTATCAAAAGGCTAAACCAATTCCTAGTTTGTACACCAGTCATAGTTTACTGCGTGCCTGTGTGTAAGTGTAATATCGCAGTAACAAGGCCATAATTTGTAGACAGGACGGTAATGGGGAAACTCAGTCATAACAGCTCTATTTGTTTAGGTTCCACTCAGGAGCTGATTGATTTTCTATGAGAAGTGGTGAATCCATCAGTGCGCACTTTGAAGCAGTATGAACACAGGTAGGTGAGGATGGTGTATGCACATGCACAAAAGGTCAGAGGAAATGAAACACCAGTATTTGTTAACCTGAGTAATTAATGATGACACACATGCCATATGTTGTTGTAATGGGGTATTGTGCTGAGCCCCAAGTAGCCCAAAAACTCTACAACTAACAGGCAAATAGGAATTTTCTCTCTTTTTTCTTTTGACTTACCATCTCAAAGTAAACTGATTATATTACAGCAGTTACATTGTGTAAACTGATGTTTAGAGTGGTGGCCTACAGTATAAGTATTGCTTTCACTAAGCAATTCTGTCCATATGACATAAAAAATGTCCCTAGAAATCTTTTTGGGTTTTTTTTAATAATAAAAAATAATAACATAAAAATGATTTTAACTTCTAACGTGTGCTTCTGTGTGATGACATGAAATAAATTTTCCAGTCAAGAAGAAATTTCTGAAAGTATGGCATTACTTCTTAGTCTTTTAGGGCCCCTCCCGTCTCTGCCCACCATATAGGATTCCTGCTTAGTCGGTATGAATCCAGGATGGATTACTAGGCTGATTTAGGCACACCTACATACTGTAGAATTTTACCCAGAGTTTGTGCCAGTCTACTATCTTAAGAGTACTGATGCTGTATGAATATTGCAGAAATACTGAGCACTGATGACAAAATGTAGAATGGTCTATGGAGACTTTTGGAAAACCTCCTTACATCAGTTATGTCTGAAAGTAATTCTGAGGATCTGGGACAAGTTATAGACAACCAAAAGTCAATATTCAAACAGCAGCATTTGGAATTAAAGAGGGAATGCCTCAAACTTATCTTAGCAATTCAGGGATAGGTTTGTGGATCTGGGTACAGAATTCAAACAGAGTTTCGATTGATCCATACACACAGTATCCACAGCAGCTAATGGCTAAAAGCTAGATAGCTTACATAGGTTAATGTACCACTAATGCATAGCATGAGCTGCTATTGTCCTTTTCATTTATTAAAGTGGATAATTATGCCCCTCCAATAATCGCAACCTTATTGTGGTAGAGGGGTTAGTGTGTCCCAGCTATCACAGAGGCTATGTTGTCTGCGTTTTTGCCCCTGGTAGGGGCTCCCAAGGCAAATTGGTTCTGGGTTAGGGGCCAGACAAAGAGCAATTCATACAATGCCTATGAAAAAAAAAAAAAAAAAAAAAAATCAGGGGACTCGATCCAGGGGTTACCGGTGCTCCGCTCTGAAGCCAAGCCTGAGGAGGGAGCTTAAAGGGAGATTTAACATCACTTCTGTTGAGCAAGGAGCCTGTGTTGGTATGTCGGGTTGAGAGATACTGGCTAGATATAGTCAGGCTCACCTCAATGTACCTCTTGTGCTCTGGAACAAATGTTCTGGAAAAGGGCTGGACTCTGTGCCAATCTCAAGTTGCCCTCAGTGAGATGGCAGGCAGGTATGGGTATTCATGTTTCCCCCTGGCTTGCTGCCTGTACGTTGGGGTTTCTCCTGGTGGATGAGAGGGTTGTTTCAGGTCAGGGACCAGGCCCTGAGTGTTGTGTGCCCTTTTGTGCCAAGTGATAGTTCAGAGTACTAAGCTTTCTTGGAGACGCTGCTTGGGGTGCTGAAGGGTACCCATACTTGTGACTCCACTGTCCTTCTGGGAGACTTCAGTGCTCACATGGGCAACAACAATGACACCTGGAGCAGTGACGCCTGTCTGATCTGAGTCCAAGTGGTGTTCTGTTATTGCACTTCTGTGCCAACCACTGATTGGCCATAAGGACGACCACATTTGAACATAAGGGTGTTCATAAGAGCACGTGGCACCAAGACACCTTAGGTTTCAGTCATATGTTCTGGACACTCAGGTACTCAGGTTCAGGGCAGTGATGTCAGTAATGCGTTACTTAGTAACGTGTTACTCTAATCTGATTACTTTTTTCCGGTAACAAGTAATTTACAGTAACATGTTACTATTTGCAGTCCAGTAATCAGATTAAAATAACTTATCCAGGTCACTGTGTGTTACCTTTTTTTTTTGTCATTTTCCTTAGTAAAAAGATATATTTTTGCCTTCTTTTTGTGTCTCGGGGAGTGACGTCTGGCCGATGCGACAATTAAGTCCAGTTTTCATCATGAGGACAATAATACCACACAGCAACACAAACGTTAGCAACAGAGGGAGGAGAGAGATGCGCGTTTTCTAGCTGGAAATACGGGCACTATTTTGAGTTTGTGTCAGCTAAAGATGACAACATCAAGTGATATAAAGTGTATAAAGTGATTTTCGTTATTTGCCAGAAAGTGATTGCTTGTATTTAAACGGCTGTAAATGACTTGTTGACCAATAATCTGTGAAACATGTGCCAAACATATCTCTCATGAATAATATCAGGTCATTTTGAGTGAGAAACAGCATTTCTATCACGAGGTAGAAGCTGCAATCAGTTTTTGGCAAAGTGACTTTTATATATTGGTTTTTCATCAAGGTAAAAACTGTCATTGACATCAAAACAGAAATCTAGTTAAGAAGGCTGCAGAAATCCAACATATATAACATCACAGTTCTATTTAAGATATTTTAAGCACTGTATTGATTAAAAAGTAGGGACAACAACACAGACTCCTAAAGATTCTTGAAAAACAAGTTATTTCTTCATTTTATATTTAAGCCCTTCATAAATCATGCTGACTGCACTCTATTTACCAATATAAGCAAAGACATTACACATAAAAGCACACAGAAATATTGGAATCACTTTATGGCAGGCGATCACTTTTTGGCACAACACCGGCAGCTGTTGAATGTAACTACTAAAGGAACTTGTAATCTAACGTATTTGCTTCTAAAATTAAGTAATCAGTAAAGTAACTAAGCTGCTTTTTAAAGGAGTCGTTGGTAATCGGATTACTTTTTCAAGGTAAATATGCATCACTGGTTCCGGGCATCTCCAACTAGCACGAAGCCCCAGGGTAGACCCAGGACATACTGGTGGGAATATGGGATAGATGGAATGGGATTCTCTGCTTAGGCTGCTGACCCTGTGACCCACTAAGTGGTAGAAAATGGATGGATGGATTGTGCTGTTTTCTCTGACTGTACCAGAGTAGTGTTGCATGACTCAAAATTCAAGTCTTTATTCATTTTATACTAGGCCTGGCTGCAACACCTGAGTTTTTCCACTAACAACAACCTGTTCTAGTTCCTTTCCCTTTAAGAGCACCCCTGCTTTTGGCCAACAAGCACTAAGAGATGGGGAATGGTTCTGAGCATTATAGATATTCAGTGGTAACCTACTGGTACCAGCTACGAGATTTCTGGTATTGTGACATCCATACCAAAATAAAGTTATCATTCAGAGTGAATGCTGAGGCAGGAAGGGTGGCAGTGTCAGTCTCAAACTTGGCAACTTGGCAACAGCTGTTCATGTTCATTTGAGAGCTTTACTTTTGTTTTCACTCACTGTTTGGTTAGATTTAGACACCAATCTGGTTAGGTGTAGCATGAGCAGTGGTATCAGCCTTGCATGTTGAAAACTGGGAGTTAGTTTAAATTTAAAGATCACAATTAACTCTTTCAAACTATATGACCATTTAAAATTTGTAGATTTATGTTTTCATCATCTCACTCTCCTGTTCTTCATCTGCCTCCTCTACCACTGTTCTCTCATCCTCTCATCTCCACTTCATCCTCACTTCAAGCCTCATCTCCTGAAGTCAGGGGTCTAAAATGTGCAATATTGTCACAGTTACATATTGTCAGCAGATAAGACCTGAGACTATCCCCATTTCTGTACAGCTGACAGTGAGCCTGCTATAACAACAACAGCTATCAGAAGCTAATGTTGTGCAGCTACTGTTACATTCTCACATTGTATGAGAGTTTATTTGCTAATTGCCTGAATACGATAATGTTAGTTACACTTTGAAGAAATTTTCATTAAGGCCTGCAAACAGAGGCTAACAACAGTCAAAACAACAGTGCTTACTGACAGAAAAGTTCAGGCTCTCCTCAACAGCTCACCTCATTGTCGTCAGTCAGAAGTGAGCTTCACTGACTCAACGACCTCTATCGGTCCCCTTTCACAAGTTTTTACTCTTCAAGAGTAAATACACGTGGACAGTTCACACCTGGGACTCTGACAGGCGAGGTAAACAGTGGACTCACTTACTACAAATGAATGCCAGCCAGAGTGTCTGAGGTGACTTGGGGGCAAATCGTATAATCTTGCAAAATATTTAAAAGACACATTTTCATTTTTTATTCCTGATTTATTGCTAAGTGTTGATATTATTCAAAAAATATTAAAATATAGTGTGTACAAATACAGTTTTATACGCAAATGGCAGTAGAAACTTACCGGCTGTCCACAGTTGGCAAAGCAGCCGGCCACAGATGTTATGGGATTAAATGTGAGGCTAAGGGGCCCCTGAAAAGGTGTTCATACTGCATATGAAGAGCTGGGAGAGACACTTGTACTGTGAACGGGGCATTCTTGAACTCAGCCCAAAGGACTAAAAAAAAAGCCCAAAACAAATTAGTATGCATTGGGAGTCAAAAGCGATTAATTGTCATTCACTACACAATATTTGAGATACAGTTTCAACAAATCAGACCTGGCTTTTGTTAGACAATTATAAAATCAGAAGTTATAGTAGTGTTGAAATCTCATCTTCCCACAGGAACAATAAAGTGCACTGAAGTGATCTGCAAATGCTAAACTGCAGTATAGGTGACCATTACCCCCACCAGCTTTGAGTTTTATTCATTTGAAACTATAAAATCATTTTTATGACATTTCCATTTTCCTGATTATTATGCAGAGGATGGAGATGGAAAATATGGAAAATAAAGACAAAATATGCAACGCCGGCTGTAAGCAAGATGTGAATTGTTACTAGCAGGTATGCTGAAGATTTTACTCCAGAAGAAAAAAGTTGTTTTTTTAATGACCCAAGTTAAAAAAAAATAAATAAAAAACAATAATAATAAAATAGTTGTTTTATTTAATTTGCAACTTTTGCAAGAAATCGTTTTTAAATTTCAGTATAAATAGTGCTGTTAGTGGAAAGATTTATTCACCTTTGGGCCAAGAAATATGTCAGTGGTCCAGGAGATCAACACATTTACTTTTTCTGGAGCGTCAAAATCACACAGTCATTAAGGCTCATTTGTGCAGTGTAGTTCAAACAATGTACACTGTTTTATTTTCTTCCTGTATCAGTAATTTAGTCACTGAAGCCAACATTTTCAGTTGCATTGATCTACACTTCTGTCCGTCAGAGGTACCAAAGTACATCTGTCTATCTTCCTGTCTGCTTCTCTCGCTCCATTCCCCTTCCCATACTTCACACTTTCTCCCTCACTCCTATTATCTCAGTGCAGAGTGCGTAGGTGGTACAGAGTACATGATGACTGATTAAATAGTACAAGCAGCCTATAGTAGAGGTTTCATTAGTCATAAAAGACCAATTCGCCAACAATTAAAACCAGCTTCACTGACTTTAATGACACCACACAGACTGCATGAACTCCACCACTTTACAAGATAAAAGGAGCCCAAGACTATTAAAGAAAATATGGAAAGTAGAATGAGGTTATAGAAGAGAGAAAGCTTTGAGGGTGAGTATATGTTTGGTGGTATGTTTCTTACAAAAAAAAAAAAATATATTGTCTGTGCACACTGCATAACATGAAGCCAATTAAGATGATAGCATGCTTGGGTTGATTGAAATGAAAAGAATGTGATAGTGTTGTCATGCAATATATTTCATTATGCACTGTTACAAGAAAGGCAGTAACTAAGGCAATAAATACATTGCAAGTGAGACTAACTATAGAGCCCAAAGCTGTTCCTTGTATCAAGCTGTAAACATGCTCCTGCTGTACATTTGGGCAATTTAACAAGGGGGCCTATGGGTATTCCTCAAGATTATTCCTAACTATTTACGGAACAGCAGTGTTTGTCACTTCCACGTTGGCCTAATTTTTCTGCATCAGAGGTTGTTGATTCATTAAAAATTAACAATCATTGTCCTTTGTTGGCATATTGTGACTCCCTTATTAAGACTTGTGTGTGGCATGACAGTGGCTTGTGTCCCCAGTAAAGTTACAGTACCAGTCAAAATTTTGGACACACTTTTTCATTCAATGTTTTTTTTTTTTCTCCCTACATTGTAAATTAATAGACTATGAAGGAACACGTAAGGAATCATGCAGTAAACTTAAAAGTGTTAAACAAACCAAAATATGTCTTAGATTTTAGATTCTGCAAATTGGGCACCCTTTGCTTTGATTACAGCTTTGCAATCTCTTGGCATTCTCGCAGTCAGCTTTAGTATTAATCTACAGTGCAGACAGTTTTTAAATAATGAAAAACCACTGAATGAGAAGGTGTGTCCAAACTTGTGACTGATACTGTATGCCCATCACAAAAGCCAATAGAAATCCTGGAGGGTAATTTAGGTAGCTGCTCTTTAGATGGTTTACCTTCAGAGTTTATGAACTAGATTTGATTTGATTTTTAAATGCTCATTTTACCCAGTTCTGTTGTTTTTCTTAATCACAGAAAAGAAGATGTTAAATAACTGTTGTTTAAATATACATTCAAGACAGGTTAAAAAATTATAGTTGAGACAACTTTCTTAATGTCTGGATATTTATCATGAATATTTATCATTTATCATGATGTCATTCCTTGTTTACCAGAATGTTTGCAATTTGCAATCCTTTTCACAATTCGAACAAACAAACAAACAAACAAAAAAGTAGGATGTTCAACTGGAAACAATAAGAAATTTAATAAGAATATCTAATAATCTAATAATAATATATGCACCTTAAGTTGGTGCAGCTATATGGAGGAGATGCAAACATTAGTCAGACACAGGCCTAACTGCTGTGTAGTAGTAACATATGTCCCTGCTTGTTTGATTGTCTTTCTGAGCAGCATTTTGTGAGTTTGTGTTTGAGCAGAAATGATGTTGTGCTGTTTTTGCTGGTAGTTCTGCACTAGAATACTTTGTTACTATTATTATTATTAAGTCATTTAAACAGGTAGTCTCATTGAGATCAAGATCTCGCTTTCCAGAGACCTGTGTACCAAATTGACAACATACACAACATACACAAATTGACATAAAGTAACACATTATACATGATCACAAATTTAAAAAAGAAACATGTTCAAGAGTAATTACAAATGAATAAATTAAATTAAATTAAATTGTTACAGTAAAATCAGAGAATGTTGCTTCATATATATATATATATATATATATATATATATATATATATATATATATATATATATATATATATATATATATATATATATATATATATATAAATATTTATTTATTTATTTTTAGCTCATTCCATTTATAGGCAGCAAAGTATGTAAATCCAGTTTTTCCAAGTTCAGTGTGAATAAGCGGTGCAGCTAATGTTAAAATGTCCTGCGACCTGACATTGTAAGCACTGTGTTTAAATTCAATCAAGGAGTGGAGGTAAGTAAGCAATCTTTGCATCAGAGCCTTGTAAATAAATATCGTACATTGCTGCTCGCTTCAATTCACTAGGGAGGATCACCCCATTTTCACATAAGATGCAATAATGAGTAAGACAAGAATTGCCTGTGATGAATTGTAATGATACACGGAATCAACACCTGACTACAAAAGTTGTGTGATATATGCGTGAAACGAGAAAAGATCCTGTAAGACTTCAGTTCACTGATGCAAGCACCAGTCCTAGGTATCACTGATTCCCTAGGGGAAAAGGTTAGCCCTGGATGTCATTGTATAATTTGCTACTCACTAGTATTTACAAACAAAACTTCTAAAACTGGATTGTCTCGCAGTCTTAAGGCATCATGTCCTCTTTCATCTGTTCCTGTTATACACTGATGGTTCTTGAAGTTATGCGGTACAGTGAGAAATGTGAGGATTTTAGACACACTGGCCCTCCTAATTTGGCATGCAGGACCTGAGGAACAATGCCTTTCGATTAGACCCAGTTTTGTAGGAGAGGGAATGACATTGATTGGCCGAGGGAATGGGGATTGACATTGATTGGTCCCGGCTTGTTTGTGCGGGCAGGAAGTGATTTGCATAATGCAGACATTTGCAGTCTGCTGAGGCTCTGTACGTGGTAAAGGAGGCCGGAATATAAAAATCTGGACTTAACAGTAGAAAAAGGGCAAGGCTGAGATGGATGCACTGTTGTCTTCTGTTATGCACATGTAAGCTCATTATGATTTTGGTCAATTTCACAATTTATAAGGACAGAAAAAGACACTGAAATATTCAGCAGGACAAGTAACTGCAAATAGAGAAAGAAAAACAGAACAAATGGAGGGATATAGCGAAGGTTTCGCTTATATAAATTTGTCATAAGGCTAGGATGAAGGAAGAGCAAAAAACATTTTTCTGAGTGAGGAAACAAAGAGACAGTAATAAAGAGTGGGGGTGGAGGGTGGGGTGTAAAGGAAAGAAGGGGGGAAGAGAAAATCAAGAGAAGAGAAAATAAAAGAAAGTTAGAGAAGAGACAGGGAAGAAAAGGGAGCAGACACTGGAGAGAACAAGGAGAGTGCTGTGTCTCTTGGTTGTCTTTGTTTACGGTGACAGGTGGAGGCTGACAGCAGGACCTTTACAGACAGCCAGTTAAATAAAGAGGGGATGGAGGGATGGAAATGAGCTGAAAGAGAGGAACAAAAGAAGGAGGGAGACTCAGAGACTAAATGCCAGTCCCCAAATGGCTGCCAACCCTTCTGTTTTCTTCCTGCTCAGAGTTGTAGCGCCATGTGGTTGATCAGCTGCATAGATCAAACTGCTACGATTATTTGACCACCCCTTTGTCTGTTCAATTTAAGCATTCCTTTTTGATTATGGTGTCAGCAGTGCAGGGACATCATGGCTGCCTTGTTCCCTGGATGATTAATTTAAATAAATCTGGTGATCTTCCAACTTCTCATCTAGCGCCATCACCAAGTCAATGTTTTAATTTAGCCAAAAGCTATGTTTCATGCCTAAATACCTGCAAGGCTGTAGACATTTCTATCACCCCAGCTCCACTTTATGTTCAGTGCTACTTTGGAAACCTTAGTAAACCAAGGCTGTCAGTGTTTAGCAATGCTGATGTTAGTATTTAGCTCAAAGCACCACCATAAGAGGATGGTTATGATGCCACCAGCATATTTTCTTTAAAGGAAAATATGTTTGAAGGGTATTTCAAAGTCAAAAGAGTTAGAAGAGTAAACATCTCTGTCACACATAGTCTATTTCTCACACACTTACATATGAGCCTTTGAACCTATGGGGTATTACAGGATTGTCTCGCAGTGATTACAGAGGATCAGGATTGCAAAAGGAAAAAAAAAAAACACAACAACAACAAAAAAAACCTCAAAACAAAGATGCTTTCGCGTGTGGACGTACACACGCAGGAATATCCCTCACACGCAGATAGACTCACTTGTTAAGCCAGGAACTCCAGCCACTTTGACAGGGATAATCCTGTGGCAACGAGAGAGGGTAAAGTTAGGAAGAGACAAACCCAAACCCGGAAAAGCCGATTAGAGGCTGAGGGAACAAAACCCAGGCGGTGGGAGAAGGAAGAGGGGAAACAAGTAGCAGAACACCAAAGCCAAGCCAACCCTGACACAAGAGGCTGGTTATGCCTTATAGACTGGGAGAACAGAAGGGGAGGGGGAGTGGATAGCGAGCACAAGAACAGATTGTGGGGAGGGAGAAGGAGATCTACAGGGAGAAGGTAGAGAAGGTAGACGGCAGAGGGTGATGAATTTTGATAGAGAACTTGGGCGGGGGGGAAATCTCAGAAAATTACAAAGACAGAAATAATTTACAGTCATTACATTTACAGATATTGAATATTACCATAAATTGAATGTAAAAAAAATATGAAAAAAGGGAATCCACATGGGTGTGGATGTCCTTGTCACACTGCAACTCTGTGTACTCTAATTTCTGTCTTTTCTTTCACACAGGCAGAACACTTCATTCATCCCCTTACTTTCTCCCCTGTGCAGCTGTGTTTCCTTGAAAATCTGTTAATATGTAGCTAATATACTAAATAGAATATGTTTTACACAACAGGGTTACATTATGGCCTTATCCATGTCCAGGGATTTACCAGCGTCCTTAGTATCCACAGTGAGCTAGATAGGCAAAGGATAATGACAAAACAACAAATGAGCAAGAAAAAAAAAGAAAGTTTAATCTTACAGTTTAAACCTGAAATATCTTTTTTTGTTTTGTTTTCTTTTGTGTCTCTTCTTATTCGTTGTCTTTTCCCCTTACTATCTCCTGTGCCTTACCTCCTGTCTGTTTCTCTCTCTATTAAATCGAGGCTTGTAAGGGTTGTAGAATTGGTATTTCCACTCAGTGATAAGGGCTTTTGTAGAAAGTCTGACACTGGAGGGGTCCAAATATGTAGTAAGCAGGAAAACACGAAAACGCACATGGGCGCGCACATGTGGACACACACAAAGCAAAGTCTTGATCCTATCTCTGTATGGTAAAATGGTGTGCAGATATCAACAGTGATGAGCTGGATTGGGGAGCCTTATATACGCCATGATAAGCACTGGAAACAGACTTAGACAGATAGAAAATGTAAGGGCTGGATTACATATTCCAGCAGGTTGCTCAACCTTTCCATCACCACGGTGCCAGATGATCTACATTCAGATGGGAAATGACACCTGTGGTTGTGTCTATATTTTAGATTATATTTAATGAAGGCTTTGTTGCTGCATATGCATATGTGGTCTGAAAAGACAAGTGTGACTGTGACCATTTCTTTAAAAAAAAACAAAAAAAAAAAAACACAACAACAACAACTTTTCAATACCCAGAGCCAAAAGAAGAGGGGCTTTTTGTTGTGCTTCTAGGCCTGTCACTTCCTGATGTCCTGCTGTGATTAGATGATAAATACTGCAATTAGAAACTCTGACAGAGATAAATGTTGTTGGCCATTGTATGTTTGGGAGAATACGTGCATGTCTAAACCATCTGTGGTAGATGCACTTATCACTTATCCTTAAATTGCTGGCTTTAAGAGTTCAACTAAATAAACAAAAAAAATGTTCAGTTACTACTTCAAATGATTTTCTTTCAAGTATATTATGATATTCATGCCATGAAATCACATTTGTTAGATAGACATCATTTAGAACAATATGTACTAATCACTGTTACAGCAATTTACAGTCCTGCGGAAATGTTTCTAGCCATCTCTCATTTCTTTATATTTTTGCTCGGAAAATGGGAAACAGATGCAGCCATTTGTTGTAACGTACAGACATACATGGGAATACAGTATATAAGGCATGAACAGCTTTCTAGTAGTCTTCAGGAATAGTTTGACGTGATGATCCCACACTGCTTCAACACTGAGGTCCAGGCTCTGGGGAGACTTTTGCACAATGCTGTCCACAAAGACAATATTCATTGTGGCATTTTGTGTAGCTCTGTTTCCTTTATTATTTTTTTAAAATTATTTCTGAACCAATATATATCATCATACACATACAAAAAAAAGAAAGTTTTGCTGTTGTAAAAAATTAATATGCTGCATTATATTTCAAACTGACTTATTTATTGATTGTAATAGGCTCTTTTTCTGTGGCTTTTGTATAGCCAGCTCTATCTTAAACTACTTTTTTATACCCTGAAGAGACCTATGGTAGCTGAATATTATAGGAATGAAAAAAGTGGTGGACAGTATTTGTGAGTACATATGCAGAATTCTAATATGAACAATCCCCCCATTCATGTGTATTCCTCTATGTTTAATATGGGATATTATTTCCTCATAGCTAGGCTTGCAGGTGGCACTCACAAATAGTGCAACAGCCAGTATTCAGGAATGGAAAAAACACTGCAGATTGAAGTGCCATAAAGATACAGACACAGGATGTAGTCACCAAAAGCCAGGACAAATTGGCTAGCAAGGAAACAGGCTTACCCAATGGAAATGACAGGGTAAATACAACCTAAACTGCTGCTGGGATACAGAAAACTGCATATGTTTTGTGTTTGTGTGAACATTTGGTCGGTCTTGGATTACAACAGAAAGACATAAAGTTTGTGACAAAACCTACAAAAGCTCTTTTATTTCAGCCCCTTGTGGGGAAAAACAATTTCAGCACTTACAGTTTTAGGCAGTTTAAGCTGAATGAGAGGACAGAAAACAAACAAAAAGTAGTATTAAAAACAATAGGGAAATACAGGCAAAAGCTATGTCAAAGTGGGAAAGCTAAATCATGATGCTGAGGGGTATAACCAGGGAGGGTAGGGAACTTAAAAAGGAGGAGGGAAAGAGCTGAGTAGAAAAAGGACAGGGGGAGAGACAGAGACAGAGGAGTAAAAGTATTGATATTTCCAGCATAAACACTCGTCCTAATGGACCTGGAGAGCTGGAGCTAGAGATCGATCAGAAGACAGAAGTCTCGGCAGATGTATGGAAGGAAAATATACCTCTCACCTACTGTGAAGAGGGCAGAGGCGGGGTGGAGGAATAGAGGGTGGAGATTAGGATATGACCAGACACAGTGGGCATACAGAAAGAGGGTCGAGACTGAATCCTAATGCGCGAAATGTATTTTTCATGAGAGGGGAATCAATAGTGATTTGGAGTTTTCCCTTTGTAGCTGGAATGAGCTGAGTCTGAGCAAACTAAGAGGTAGGTTATCTGGAAATCAGAGACGTGGCAGGGACGGAGAAGAGGACTGGATAAATTAGTGGATATATGGATGAATAACTGAAAAGATAAATGACAGCAGCAGGTTATTAAGAGGAAGTTCCTGGAAGTGGATGTGGGAGGAGGACAAAGTGGGGCGGGTGTGTGGGAGGGTGACTGGCGAGTCAGAAGCGCAGATATAAGAACCGTGTTCTTGGAGTAGCTATTTTTTTATGTATGAGATTTTGACCTCCCATTTGGGGTCATTCTGAGTCAGTCTTCACTTCCTCACAGACAGTTTCACGGTTTTAGTGGAACTGGTGGTCATACTTCAACACAAGAAGAGGTTGTTTATCACTTCCACCTTTGAAAGGAGGACGAATTTTTTTTTTTGTCATGTCTAGGATTATTTTAGATTATGTTTAGGGAGCTAAACATTCTTCCGTGAACTAAAAGTTTGATATTTTTGGCAATAAAATTATTTGTTTTTGCCCAAGGTTAGATGAGAACATGAACAGTCTTACTGCTGTTATGTCTGTGGAGCTAGCGCATGATTAGCTTAGTTTTGCTTCAGCCTTAAAGCAGTTACAAACAACTAGTTTGGCTCACAGCAGAGCTCAAAAATATGCCTGCAAGCAGCTCTAAACCTTTGAAAATGACATGTTGTGGTTTTATGTGGAGTTATGTGCTATATTTTCTTCACTCCATGTGCAATGACTTCCCGGAGCCAGTTACCTCTATGAAGTTGCCAGGCAACCGACAGAAATACTACAAAATCTTGTCATTACAGTGTGGTTGCCAAGCAATAATAGTCACATATACCCCGCTAAAATGTAACTTTTGTTTTCACACATCTGTTTGGGTTAAATATAAATTTCCAACACAATGCCAAGTGAGCCTTAAAACATCATCATTTTGGCCATTGCCATTTTTTTTTTAAATTCAGGAGTAACCAAATTAGGACAAGAAGGTGAATTGCCAAATTATCAGCTAATGCTAGCATGCTTGGGTAACAAGGTGCATACATGACTGTATGGGTGCATAGAGAGGCACAGATGACTGAAAATAATTGTACAAATATAATATTAGAAATAAATTCACCAGAAAACGAGTGCTGTCACCTCGTAGCAAAGGCCTTTCTGTGTGGACTTGATTCTCCCTGTATTCTCTCTGCATCCTTTCATTCAAGTACTCTGACTTTTTCCTACAATCTTGGATCTCAATGGGGTTTTACCTGGTTAAATAAAGGTATGTTGTTAGATTAACTGGTGTCTAAATCCTCTGGATGGATGGATGGATTCTCCCAAACTTAAAAAGTCTCTTTTAGTGACTTCTTTAAGCTGGACGGTGAAGCCTAGAAAAAGTCAGTGACAATCAGCAATTTCAAGTGACACCAGGCGGTGGGTGTGTCCTGAGTTAAACTTTTCTCACCTTCAAAACAGAGGACACTGCACATAAAGGTGAAGAGAGTGCAAGCAGGGTGGAGTGGGGGGAGACGAGTGTCAGGGGCGATTTGTGACAGAAGGATTGCGACAAGAGTGAAAGAGAGGGTTTACAAGATGGTAGTGAGACCTGCTATGATAAATATGAAGTTTGGTAATGACTGCACTAACAAAAGGCAGGAGGCGGAGCTGGAAGTGGCAGAGGTGAAGATGCTAAGATTTTCATTGTGATTAACCAAGAGGGACAGGATTAGAAATAAGTATATGAGAAGGACAGCTCGGGTTGAGCAGTTTGGAGACAAAGTTAGAGAGGCAAGACTGAGATGATTTGGACATGTGCAGAGGAGGGATAGTGACTATACTGGACAAAGGATGTTGAAGATGAAGCTGCCAGCCAGGAGGTAGTGAAAGAGGGCATGCAGAGGGTTGGTGTGACAGACGAGGATAGGGATAGAGTGAGATGGAAGCTCCCTTTAGGGGGTCACCTCTGCAGTGACCCCCTAAAGGGAGCAGCTGAAAGAAGAATAAGAAAGAGTTAATTAAAAAGAAAAAAAACTCAATACAGTTAAAGAGAGAAAAATAGATGCTGAGTTCCCTTTTTCATACCAAATAATAACCACTACTCTAATTTTGGTTATTTTAACATCTGAGTCATTGTAGACCATTTCACTTTTACAGTCAGCCTCAAGTGGTCATTTGAGGAACTGCAGTTTTTTTTTTTTTTTCACACATCCACTTTGGCTTAATTTTAGGTTTTCAGGTTACCACTTGCTGTAACTGTAGTGCAAAATGTCTGTTCAATTTAGTCACCGAAGGTAACAAAAAATAAATGTGTGCCGTCTTCACCTTACTGAATTACAATTAAAAAAACAGGTCATTTCCACACCTGAGTATGTGTGTTTCAAATTATGTTAATGCAGTCACACCTTCACCTAACACAGAGGAGTAATCTGTGTCCTGCAATGTGTGGATGAGAAATGGTGGGTGAGCCTTTTTCTCACATGCAGTCTCACACACACACACACACACACACACACACACACACACACACACACACACACACACACGTACATGCACATTTGCAAACACAGGCACAAAACTGCTGTCGTTCACGTCTGAATCCTCAGCAGTGTTTTCACACACACCTTATGCAAATCTTTTAAGGAAATTAAATACATGCTACAGTCCTTACACATATACATGTGCATACACGGTACTGCGTGTTCATAGAGCTGCTTACGCACATACACTCACACACACGCACATGGGCCCAGACAGTCTCTTATTCTTTTTATGGCAGCACCTGAGCTTGGCTTTAAGTACATATTTCATGCTACATTACCCCCTATGGCAGCAAACGAGGAGAAGAATCGGGGAGACTGAAGAAGGCAGGGAGATGAAGCTCAGCAATAAAATGCAGACTTCTTTCTCACCCAATGCATGTCTGCCTCAGCATCCCGTCTACCTCTTCTGTCCTTTCTGATCCCTCTTATCTTTATCCCCCGTTTCTTCGAGCTTAATATTTTTAATGGTCGCTAACCTGAATAGGCCACAGACGTGTTCCTGCTGGGTCCCCATGACAAGAGTAGTGATATGTTTTAATGAGCCTGGGACACAGAGCAAGAGAAGAAATTTCTCATTTGGGTCTTAGTGAAGAAAAAAAGAATCTGTCTCACGCTCTCCTATGTCCTACTTTAAATGTTTCCCATCATTTCCTTCATTTCATCCAGTCCGTTTTGATCTTTTTTTTTTGTTTTGTTTTTTAAGTTATTGCATTGTGATTTTTTTCTTTCATGAATTAGTTTGTTGTTATGTTGTGCACCCATCATCATTGTTTTTATAGTCATTTAAATTGTGTATTTTTGGGGGGGTGGGGGTAGGGGGGGTGCTTTGACTGAAGGGAAAAAAGAGATATAAAGATCAGTCAGCTTGTGATCGCCATCTAACAGCCTTCAGGTGAAAGGCCATGACCGGTGCCTGATCAATCAGTCTCAGGCATATTTGATTCTGTGCTGATCAAATTAGCCTGACATGTACCCCTTGAGGAGCGTTACTAAACAGTGCACTGTAGACCGCACACCTGTAACTGGGTAGCAAGATTCAGCGTAAACACACAAATCAATATAATCATGGCATATTGATTTACACAAAGACATTTCTTTTGCTAAACTAAAAGTAATATGTACAGGCTTTTAATTGGTTCTGTATATTTTTGTTCTTAACACAGTAATTTGCCAGTATAACGCCCCCCCATTGTTTTATTTTCAGTACTCTCCCAATCTCTGTTTAGACTTGGCTGCTTCTGAAATCTTTTCTTTTTCTTGCATGGCACTAATTTAAGTCATAGTAAATGTTGTTTGACACTTATTTGCTCCAACATCACCATGACTCACTAATTTTCAGTCAAGATTGTACAAAGAGATGCACAACATCTCCTCTCATTTAGAAAAGAGCACTGATGTCTGTATACCTGACTCCACTTGGGTGTACAGCACCACATATGTTTGTTAGCTTTCAGAGAGAAGGACAAGTCCTCTGTTCATATGGCTCTATTTCACTGTTCACTAAACCATTTCCTTTGTGCTCTTTCCCCATTCACTTGTTTTAAAGGTCTGAAGGGCTGTGGCCTGACTATAGGCTGCATCTGGCATACTAAAACAGTCAGTGTGCTTCAAGAGTAAGCAGAGCCACTAGCAGAGGCTCACAGTCAGTCATGTGAAGTCATGGTTTGGTGGTATTTTAATCCTGGAAGGTTTGAGGCAGGCTCAGTGTAACTCATGATGAGATGTGGGGTCTATAAAAAATAATAAAATTGATACATTTTAAATAAATTATAAATAAAACAAGTATCTTTCTTCCACTTTGCTTAATTTTAAATAAAATATATTTATACTCCTCAGAGCATTAAATAAGCACTTGAGTGTTTTTATATATATTTTAAAAACAAACTATTTTCAGTATTTTTATACTCACCCACACATACTTTACATATGTTCTGCTTGTTACATGTATAATGTGCTTCACTGATCTCTTTTGTTATTAAGTTGGAGAATGGAGTGTATGTTTTTGTACACTCTGTGTTTGTGGGCTAATGAGTTCAGTGCTGGAGTGCTGTTTGAATTGGGAGAGAACAATGAGCACAACATAAAGAAGAAAGAAAACATGAACAAAGTACATGGTTTTAAACACTGGCACGTCAAGATCACACAAGAACCAACTCTGTAAAAGGTGACTAAGTGTAAAAATGGAAATCTAATGGAACAGAGTGCAAGTCAGTATATGAGGAAAAAAAATGGTGAAAAACTGAGAGGGGGGGAGGGTTTAAATAAAAAAAAAAAGAAGTACAGTGTAGTGTTTTTTTTTCATTCAGAATGGTGGATGGACTATCAATATTATAGCTGATGCATTTATGTAGTATTTTCTGTTGCTTTACACAAATGGTAGACGACAATGGCATAAAAAAGATGGGTCTGGTTTGGTTAAAAAAAAAATGAAATAAAAAAAAAGAAAACTGGATTTAAGTAAAGTCAAATAACATATTTTTTCGGTTACTCTGGCTGTGGTATTGGGAAGGAGGATGTTGTCTAAATTACAGGTCATCTTGGACCATGCCTCCCACCCACTCCGTGATGCTCCGAACAGACACAGGAGCACCTTCAGCCAGAGGTTGTTACAACCCAGATGCTCCACAGAGAGGCACAGGAAGTCATTTCTACCTGTGGGGATCACACTATAATTTCTCCCTCAGTGCGTTAGAACGAGTCAAGAATCCTTCACTGTATCACAACTGAACTAGCTGTGAAATAACTGTGCATTTTTCATTTCAACTCCTCATAATAGCTCATGCAATTACACAATGTGCAAAACAATCCACTTACACTGCAATTCAGCTTCTGCTATTTATACACACTGCACTTTGGTTTTATTTTATTTTACCTTTTTTTAGTCTGAATACTGTGTATACGTATAATACCAGAATATTGTATAAAGTGTATCCACTCCACTCTTGGATCTTTTTTTTTTAATATTTTATACTTCATTTCTTCTATGCTCTTTACACCTTGTGGAATCTTTGTGTCTTTGAGAGCAGCTGTAGTGAAAAAATTTCCCTGTGAATTAATAAAGTATTTCTGATTCTGACAATGAGGAAGCAGCCAAAGGAATTGGACTCTGTCTTTAGTTGAATAGATTGCTTGGTCTGTCTTACTCACAGAATTGTGAAGGTGATAAGCATGACCTCAGACTTTCTCATAAAATATTTAACGAGGCTATAAGCCTGAACCTCAGTAACCTTTACAGTGAACTCTCTGTGTTGGATGAAGCCCATAAAATAAAGTTCTGGAATAGTCTGTATGCACATGTGAATTTTCACACACCCACACATACTGTACATGTATTGAGACTAACAGTCATCCATCCATCACTTAATTTTCTCACTGCTTACCCAACTAGGGTTGCATGGGGGCTGACAGTGGGCCAAAGGGAGGGGACACACTAGGCAGGTTGCCAGTCCATCACTAACAATCACATATTTTAAAGCAGGAGTTGAATAGTAAAGGTCATGCGGGGCCAACTGGTTCTAAAGACGTCTGTTAATGAGTTGCAATTGTTTTAATATCAACAGGGTCAAATTTGGAGCAGTTAGTAGTGATTAAAGCACGATGCTGGCATGCTGTTCTGGGTTTTCTCTTATTTTATTAAGTGCAGTATATTACCAAGAAACACATTATATATAATATAATATATAATTCAGTACAATAAATATAGCTGTGTAGTATCTGTAAGTAAAAATTTATAATAAATAACAAATAATTAAAATATCAGGAATTTGGTATTGAAGTCTACCAGCCAGAACTAGTAGTTTATAGAAATCAAAAGCTGAATAGTAGCCTGACATTAACTATCATTCTGAACTCTTTGCTGTTTCCTATGAATCCATCCATCCATCCATTCTCTTCCGCTTATCCGGGGCCGCGTCGAGGGGGCAGGAGCCTAAGCAGAGAAGCCCAGGCTTCCCTCTCCCCAGCCACCTCCTCCAGCTCATCCGGAGGGACTCCAAGGCGTTCCCAGGCCAGCTGAGAGATATAATCTCTCCAGCGTGTCCTGGGTCTACCACGGGGCCTCCTCCCGGTGGGACATGCCCAGAACACCTCACCCAAGAGGCGGCCAGGAGGCATCCTAATCAGATGCCCGAGCCACCTCAACTAGCTCCTTTTGATGTGGAGGAGCAGGGGCTCTACTCTGAGCCCCTCCTGGATGGCCGCACTCCTCACCTTATCTCTAAGGGAGAGGCCAGCCACCCTTCGAAGGAAACTCATTTCTGCTGCTTGTATTCGCGATCTTATTCTTTTGGTCACTACCCAAAGCTCGTGACCATAGGTGAGGGTAGGAATGTAGATCGACCGGTAAATTGAGAGCTTCGCTTTTACACTAAGCTCCCTCTTCACCATGACAGACCGGTGCAGCGTCCGCATCACTGCAGAAGCAGCCCCGATCCGTCTGTCGATCTCCCGCTCCCTTCTCCCATCACTCGTGAACAAGGCCCCGAGATACTTGAACTCCTCCACTTGGGGCAAGAACTCGTTCCTGAGCCGGAGAGGGCACTCCACCCTTTTCCAGCTGAGGACCATGCCAGCCGCTTCACACTCGGCTGCGAACTGTTCCACTGTGAGCTGGAGGCCCCCCCCTGATGAAGCCAACAGGACCGCATCATCTGCAAAGAGCAGAGATGAGACTCTGAGGCTACCAAGGAAGAAGCCTTCCACCATCTGGCTACACCTAGAAATTCTGTCCATAAAAATTATGAACAGAATCGGTGACAAAGGGCAGCCCTGACGGAGTCCAACACCCACAGGAAACGAATCCGACTTATTACTGGCTATACTGACTAAGCTCTCAGTGCGGTTGTACAGAGATGGAATGGCCCGCAACAACGGGCCAGACACCCCATACTGCCGCAGGACCTCCCAAAGGATACCCCGAGGGACATGGTTGAATGCCTTCTCCAAGTCCACAAAGCACATGTAGACTGGTTGGGAAAACTCCCACTCACACTCGAATATCCTTGAGAGGATAAAGAGCTGGACCAGCGTTCCGCGACCAGGACGAAAACCGCATTGTTCCTCCTGAATCCGAGGTTCGACTAACGGACGGACCCTCCTTTCCAGCACCCTGGCATAGACCTTTCCAGGGAGGGTGAGGAGTGTGATCCCCCGAAAGTTGGAGCACACCCTCCGGTCTCCCTTCTTAAAGATGGGGACCACCACCCCGGTCTGCCAATCCAATGGCACTGCCCCAGATCTCCACATGATGTTGCAGAGGTGATGTTGTTTCCTATGAAACTTAATGAATTTATCCCCTTAGAATTATGGTTTGCTTCCTCATATTCCTCATATTTACATATATGTAAAGTAGATAGAAGAACTCACAAGTTTTGACTGACGTTGAACAACATCTGAGTTTATTTCATTTAAATGGACTATTTTGAAATGTTAAAAAAAAATTCATGCTATTTCTTATTTAGTAACTATGTAAAATAACAGAAATGCAACAATTGTAAATGTCTGTGTAGGGAAGAGTAGTCTCTGGAGCTTGAAAAAGGGTGACTGGACTTCTTTTTCTTTCTTGAAGACATTTCACCTCTCACCTGAAAGGCTTCTTCAATTCTCCAGCCAAAAGGAGGACAGACCCAGATATTTAAACACCAGTGGGTGTAGTCCCTTGGAGGTGGTTATATCATATGCACTATTGTTTATGTGCATAATCACATGCGCCAAGGTGTGAAAGGAGGCGTGGGTCATTACAATCAGTGGTTTTGGGTGAAACCAATTTGGGACTTCGCCCTATTCTATCAAGTGACCTACTGAGGTGCAGTTGCCCTTTTTCAAGCTCTAGAGACAGCAATTGTAAATGTAAACAAAACTTTAAAAAAGGAAGGTACCTTTGGCTGCTCCCATATTCAAAAGGCGTTGGCACAGCAGGTAGCTCAATATGTATGATGTGGCAGATTTTTACACTGGCTATCCTTCCTGAAGCAGCCACCGAGGAATATGTAGCCACACTAATAAATATATAATAAATACAGGAACTTTTACTTCTCATATCAAGGGTGAATGGAAATTATTTTTAGTAAGTCAGCAGGTAAACATATTACCTAAAACATGTTATCAGCATAAAAGAAAAAAAAAACTTTGATATTTTATGAAAACTATAAGAAAACTAAAACTCACAGAAGATCCTAAATCTAGTGTTTCTAAGAAAAATTACAGCCTAAACATATTTTGCAAGAGAGGATGTGTGCAGCGAGTTAAACTTGCCAACAATATGTGACAAGCAGTCACAGATCTGTTACATGATCAAAATACTAAACTCTAAATGAACCTGAGTGAACAGAGTAGGTCAGAGTCCACAAGCCATTACTGACATTTTTTTAGGCAGAATAACACAAGGAAGTGACACAGTAAGGAGCTAGTCACATACTGTGTAAATGACAAATTGACATAAATTTTAACAGCTATGATGAAGACACAGACTGGTTGGACACCTGTGCAGTTGACTACATCTGAGGGTGGGACAATATAGGGGTGAAATTCAGGGTGAAGGATAAGTGTAGGCAGCAGTCAAGGGCAAGGGGCTGCACAGACTAATTAGCTTACAAAACAGACACAGGGGAGTGTGTGCAGAGACCTTGAGCCTTAATAACGCTGATATATTTTACAATGAGTTTTTAAACATGCACAGCACTTCAACAGAGTTACATGACAAAGAAGGGAATGCATGCAAGATGGATTTTTTTTTTACCTCTTTCACATATCCTTTCCATTGGTGGAGACATTCAGTGCAGAGCTAAATTAGGTTTAGGTTTATTTTCTTTTAATTGTGAGAATTGATCCTGTTTTAAGTTGAGCATGGAAATACAATGAGTCAAGACAGTAAAGGCTGAAATAGTGGTACTGGAATGAATACTCACTTTGAGCTGTTTGTTTATTTGCTTTTCTCTGTAGCTGCAGCTGCATTGTCAACATTCATACTCTTTCAATTCTTTTAGCATTTTCATGCATCTTATCACTTGTTAGAAAAGTTCAGAAGTTCATACAAACATCAATTAAAATTCTTCCTTCTAACTGAAATGCCTTGATCCAGGTTACTTAAAAACACTATGAATCATGTCTAGAAAGCAAAGCAGCAGGAATGTGTTGATTAAACTGCCATATAGAAATTCTGATGCAAACATGTGCAAGAGTGTTGCATGTGCTAACCCTGAAAAGTATTGGTGATGATCCCTGAGAACCATTTTAGTCACATTTTTATCATTTGTTTTTTCATGTAAAATGTTTTACATTTATGTTGATATTTCTTAATGGCATTTCTATTCATATCAAATGTTTAAAATGCAGTTAAAGTCATGAGTGGTGTACAGTATGTTATCAAACTAAACACAATATTAAATTGCTTCCCTTTCCCTCATTGTACACATTTTCTGGTGCTTCCTTGTAGCTTTATTCTTACAATTGAAAAGGGAATTGTCTTTGGACTGTTGGTGTGCTATGACCACTAAAGTAATTATTGTAACAGGTCAGCCTTGCTGGGAGAAAAGAAAAACAGCCAAATTTTCACAGTGACCTGCTGATGAATTTCCAACAAAGTGTGGGTTAAAGCTTATAAACCTAGGACTGCGTAAGCCACAGAATAAACTGTTACCAGGAACTATACAGAAGATGTTGTCATGTCCTGGGCCGTTGGCCCAGCGTTTTGTGTTAGTTTATTTCCTAGTGTTGTGATATGTCTGCGTCTCTGTCCTGAGTCTGTGCCTGTTCCCCGTGTTTAGTCAGTATGTTTCTTGGTTTGTCACTTCCTGTTTATTTTGACAGTCTGGTTTTCCTGTGCTTTGTGTTCAGCTTTGCTTCCCCTGTGTAATTAGTTTCATTTGCCTCACCTGTTGTTCCCTGCTGTTTCCTCTTGCCCTGATTACCCAGTGTGTACTTAAGCCCTCAGTTTTGTTTTGTTCTCTGTCGCGTCGTTGATGTTTTGTGCCCGCATGTTCCTGTGTTCCCTGTGCCTGCCCTTCGTCTCCCTGTGCCTCCCTTCCAAGGTTTTTGTATTTGTGTTTCCCCCGTTGAAATAAATCCCCTTTTTAGTTATGTTTGCTTCTGGAGTCCTTCGTGTCAGCCATTCCTCGCCTGTTTCCTCCCCGGCCATGACAGAACGACGCGACCATACTAAAGACCCTGCAAGCTCCGGCCGCTACAATGGCACTCGCCTGGCGCTGGGGGGACCAGCTTTTTTGAACGGTCCCCGGCGACGCCGCTCACCGCCCCCGCCTAAACCGCAGGTCTGCCGCGTGGGCGGACTGTTTTTGGCGCCGGCCGCTCCCTCACCTGTCACTCCGCTCGCTGGCCCCTCCTGTCCTCAGCAGTCGCCGCAGCCACGGAGGACGAGATACCGGAGGAAGCGGAGAGACGTTTTCCTGGAGCCAGCGCCCGGAATGACTCCAGAGGAGTCATTTTTCCGATTCCTGGGTCACAGGGGTCCCTGGCCTCCCACCACTTCCGCGTCACCACTGCCTGCTGCTGACGGAGGAAGACCAAGCTCCCGGCAGCATCAGAGAGAATCGCCGCGGGAGCAGAGCGGTATAACGCCGCGGAGACGGTCACTCTCGCCTCAGTCAGCTGTAGCGCCAGCTCATTCTCCGTTTCCCCAGTTAGCCGTAGCGCCAGCTCATTCTCAGTTTCCCCAGACAGCTGTCGTGCCAGCTCAGTCTCAGCCTTCCCAGTCAGCCGCAGCTCTCCCTAGCTCTCAGTCGCAGTGTTCCCAGTCAGCTGTAGCTTCTCTCTCTCGTCAGTTAGCTCCAGCTCCCTCTGCTCCAGCTCCCTTAGCTCCATCTTCCCCTGCACCCGCACCTGTTCCGCGGGTGGGGGCAGCCACGGTCGGGCTGACCTCTGCACCCGCACCTGTTCCGCGGGTGGGGGCAGCCAGACCCAAGCCTTCGCATCGGTTTTCTGCGTTAGCTGCAGCAGCAGGGTTTCAGTCAGCTCTAGCTCCAGTCGCTCCCCCTCGCCTTCAGTCAGCTCTAGCTCCAGTCGCTCCCCCTCGCCTTCAGTCAGCTCTAGCTCCAGTCGCTCCCCCTCGCCTTCAGTCAGCTCTAGCTCCAGTCGCTCCCCCTCGCCTTCAGTCAGCTCTAGCTCCAGTCGCTCCCCCTCGCCTTCAGTCAGCTCTAGCTCCAGTCGCTCCCCCTCGCCTTCAGTCAGCCCTAGCTCCAGTCGCTCCCCCTCGCCTTCAGTCAGCCCCAGCTCCTGTCGCTCCCTGTCCACTCCAGTCTCAGTCAGCCCCAGCTCCTGTCGCTCCCTGTCCACTCCAGTCTCAGTCAGCCCCAGTAGCTCTTCCTCGGTCCCCGGTGTCAGCTGTTTCTGTGCCCTCTCAGTCTGCTCCCTCCGCTTTAACGTCAGTTAGCTCCGTAATCCCCTTGGACCCTTCAGTCAGTTCGGTTTTGGTCTCTTCATCTGCAGTTTTTCCATCTTTAGTCGCAGTTCCCTCAGCTCCGGCTCCCTCGGTAGCTCCAGTAATGACAGCTTGCCCAGTGTCAGCTCTTCCTAGCTCTCAGTCAGTCTCCACGCAGACTGCTCCCCGTAGCGTTCAGTCAGCTTCCACGCAGCCAGATCTCCCTAGCTCTCGGTCAGTTTCCACGCAGCCAGATTTCCCTAGCTCTCGGTCAGTTTCCACGCAGCCAGATCTCCCTAGCTCTCGGTCAGTTTCCACGCAGCCAGATCTCCCTAGCTCTCGGTCAGTTTCCACGCAGCCAGATCTCCCTAGCTCTCGGTCAGTTTCCACGCAGTCGGCATGCTCTAGCTCGCAGTCTGCCTCCACGCAGTCTGCTCTCCCTAGCTCGCAGTCTGCCTCCACGCAGTCTGCTCTCCCTAGCTCGCAGTCTGCTCTCCCTAGCTCGCAGTCTGCTTCCACGCAGCCAGTCGTCTCCCGGCCTGCTTCCACGCAGCCAGTCGTCTCCCGGCCTGCTTCCACGCAGCCAGTCGTCTCCCGGCCTGCTTCCACGCAGCCAGTCGTCTCCCGGCCTGCTTCCACGCAGCCAGTCGTCTCCCGGCCTGCTTCCACGCAGCCAGTCGTCTCCCGGCCTGCTTCCACGCAGCCAGTCGTCTCCCGGCCTGCTTCCACGCAGCCCATAGCGTCAGCTCCCATGCAGTCCCCTGCACCTTGGCTATTCCCCGAGCGGCCCCTGCTGCTCAATAAAGCAGCAGTGTGCCCTGTTCCGCAGTCCCAGCCTGCGCATCCGGAGCCTCACCATGTAGGCCCCGTTCAGCCCAAAGGCTCAGCTCAGTCCGAGCCGCCAGGGGGTCCCGCTCAGTCCGAGCGCTCCGAGCCTGAGGGTCCCGCTCAGTCCGAGCCGTTGGGGGTCTCCGCTCAGTCCGAGCCGATGGGGGTCTCCGCTCAGTCCGAGCCGATGGGGGTCTCCGCTCAGTCCGAGCGCTCCGCGCCAGAGGGTCCCGCTCAGTCCGAGCGCTCCGCGCCAGAGGGTCCCGCTCAGTCCGAGCGCTCCGCGCCAGAGGGTCCCGCTCAGTCCGAGCCGATGGGGGTCTCCGCTCAGTCCGAGCCGATGGGGGTCTCCGCTCAGTCCGAGCCGATGGGGGTCTCCGCTCAGTCCGAGCCGATGGGGGTCTCCGCTCAGTCCGAGCCGATGGGGGTCTCCGCTCAGTCCGAGCCAGGGGGTCCCGCTCAGTCCGAGCACTCCGCGCCAGAGGGTCCCGCTCAGTCCGAGCCGATGGGGGTCTCCGCTCAGTCCGAGCGCTCCGCGCCAGAGGGTCCCGCTCAGTCCGAGCGCTCTGCGCCAGAGGGTCCCGCTCAGTCCGAGCCGATGGGGGTCTCCGCTCAGTCCGAGCCGATGGGGGTCTCCGCTCAGTCCGAGCCGATGGGGGTCTCCGCTCAGTCCGAGCCGATGGGGGTCTCCGCTCAGTCCGAGCCAGGGGGTCCCGCTCAGTCCGAGCGCTCCGCACCAGAGGGTCCCGCTCAGTCCGAGCCGATGGGGGTCTCCGCTCAGTCCGAGCGCTCCCCGCCAGAGGGTCCCGCTCAGTCCGAGCGCTCCGCGCACGAGGGTCCCGCTCAGTCCGAGCCGATGGGGGTCTCCGCTCAGTCCGAGCGCTCCGAGCCAGGGGGTCCCGCTCAGTCCGAGCCGGTGGGGGGCTCTGCTCAGTCCGAGCGCTCCACGTCACCCGAGGGTTCCCCACCAGAGCCCGGGGTCGCCCTTCTCCGCCGCCGCATGCCCCGCGGTCGGCCTCCAGTGTCTGCTCCCCGTCGCCGCCGCCGCATGCCCCGCGGTCGGCCTCCAGTGACCCCTCCTCGTCGCCGCCGCATGCCGCGCGGTCGGCCTCCAGTGTCTTCTCCTCGTCTCCGCCGCCGCCGCTGGAAGCACGGTCAGCCTCCGGTGCCTGCTCCCCATCGCCGCTGGGAGCGCGGTCGGCCTCCAGTGTCTCCTCCTCGTCGTCGCCGCCGCCGCTGGGGGCGCGGTCGGCCTCCAGTGTCTCCTCCTCGTCGTCGCCGCCGCCGCTGGGAGCGCGGTCGGCCTCCAGTGTCTCCTTCTCGTCGTCGCCGCCGCCGCTGGGAGCGCGGTCGGCCTCCAGTGTCTCCTCGTCGCCGCCGCCGCTGGGAGCGCGGTCGGCCTCCAGTGATTCCTTCTCGTCCTCGTCGCCGCCGCCGCTGGGAGCGCGGTCGGCCTCCCTCGTTGGGACTTTGCTTTGTGGCCCCTTGGCCTCTGCGGCCTCCTGAACTGTGTGTTTTTTGTTTTTGGATTTCCCACTGACTCCCCTGAACTGTGGACTGTTTTTCCCCTGCTGTTTTTTGTTTTGTCATAGCTCCTGGACTGTTCCTTGTTTCGACCCCCTGTTTTGGACTGTCTCCGGCCTTGTGCCGTCGCCTTTTGTTCTGGTCCTGTGTTTTTTGTTTTCTTCCTGTACGGGTTTGATTTGTTTTGTTCACGCCCTGTGATTTCTGTTTTGCTCCCTGTCTTTGTTTTTGTTTCGGGCCCTCCCTCCTGGTCCCCCGCCTCCCGCCCTTGTCTGGTTTTGTTTTCTGGTTTTGGCCGTCGGGAGCCGGCCTTTGAGGGGGGGGTACTGTCATGTCCTGGGCCGTTGGCCCAGCGTTTTGTGTTAGTTTATTTCCTAGTGTTGTGATATGTCTGCGTCTCTGTCCTGAGTCTGTGCCTGTTCCCCGTGTTTAGTCAGTATGTTTCTTGGTTTGTCACTTCCTGTTTATTTTGACAGTCTGGTTTTCCTGTGCTTTGTGTTCAGCTTTGCTTCCCCTGTGTAATTAGTTTCATTTGCCTCACCTGTTGTTCCCTGCTGTTTCCTCTTGCCCTGATTACCCAGTGTGTACTTAAGCCCTCAGTTTTGTTTTGTTCTCTGTCGCGTCGTTGATGTTTTGTGCCCGCATGTTCCTGTGTTCCCTGTGCCTGCCCTTCGTCTCCCTGTGCCTCCCTTCCAAGGTTTTTGTATTTGTGTTTCCCCCGTTGAAATAAATCCCCTTTTTAGTTATGTTTGCTTCTGGAGTCCTTCGTGTCAGCCATTCCTCGCCTGTTTCCTCCCCGGCCATGACAGATGTTGTCTGATAGAGAGGGGGTGTTATAATCTCTGAGGGGAAAGTATAATTTAAAACTGTAAAGCACGGACAACAGCCTTCTTTGAGCATAAAAGTTGAGTTACTTATATATAGACAATTAATATACTGGGTGTTTTGTTTTGCTCAGTGTCCATATATGTCAGTTGTACTTTACTCTCTTAAATGTTTGAATTAAATTTATCTTACGTGAACAAGTACCAAACATTAACATTATGCAGGAAAAGAAGTATATTATCCAAAATATACCATGCTTTGAGTCACCCTGTACTCATTTATTTTGTAGCAAATAAGTGTTGTGTTCTGCATATTCATATGAGAGCTTATGGGTGAAATAAATAATGGATAACTACAACAATAATAAATGCTCATTAACATATACAGTATATAATATGAAAACATACTGCATAAACACATTAAAATTTCAGTAAAGTCCCACTTTTTCTAACAAGCCAGTAGGAAAGATAAAATAATTTGTCCTATAGGACTCGATATATTTATTTATCTGGTGTAACTGCATGAGGGGTGCCTTCAAAATGATTGGTTACCAGGATAACCCTGGTTCTCTGAAAACCGATTGGTCACATTAGAACAGGGATCATCAACTACATGTGTCCAAGGGCCTGAATTTTTTCTCAGCAGACAATGTGAGGGCCAGATGCTCTTGTAAAGTAAAATAAAATTAATATTGTATCCCAAGTAATATATTATCGTTTGATATATCAGTTTTCCTTTCAAATGTGTACTATTTTTAATGATGTGATGTGCAAGTCTTACACTTACATGTTCTTGTCTGTTATGTTGACAGTTGTTATGGAAACACTGCAATTGTGCGCAGTTGTTCTCACAGATATGGGCATGGGAAACAGTAAAATGTTACATGAGAACAACAACTTTATGTATACACAATCTACTTTTCAGAAGGCATGTTTTTGTTGTTGTTTTCTTTTTAAATTAATATAGGAACATGAAGAGTTAAGATGCAAAACCTTCTAAATCTGCCTGGACGCTTTTCTTTTAAAAGAGCATTTTATTTATTTATTTTTATCTGGATCCTATAGTAAATTTTAGTTATTTCATTTCACGGGTAAAGGTGAGGTGCCCTTTTTTGTCCTTTTTTTTAAAAATGTAAATATAGTAATTTACCTACTTTTTAATAAATAATATTTTGTTTAGTGGCAAAACCAGCTAAATCTTCAGTCCGTCCTCTGCCCACTGTGAATGAGGGCAAAATCGCAAATATCAGACTATGATAAAAAGATTTTGACATAGATTCACACAGTACAGCCGCAATGGCACAAAATGGCAGCACATTCATTTTAACAATAACAGAATAGTAGATGCTAGGCTGGGGGATTTGTGACAGCCAGGGACGAAGCATACAGGTACATTCTGAGCTTAAATTCTGATTTGGTTCTAGGGACACGTAGGCATTTAAGGCCAATGAGAAGTGGCGTTTGCAGGCTTTTAATAATTCAGACTAGTCAGAGATGGCTATTTAACAGGTTATGATGTGACATGATTGATTGGTGCATAGTACCTGTGGTAGTACTATTCATGGGACTGAATGGAAAGCTCTGGTGGGCCGGATGTGGCCCGCGGGCCGCCAGTTGACGCTCCCTGTGCTAGAGAGTACTTCCCAAGTGATGCCTAATAGAGAACCTAGTACAGCAGAAGTGAACACATTTCAAACAGCTCATAATATTAACACAAAACTACTGCATTAGCCTTGAATTTTTTTTTTTTTTAGTAAAATGTTCAACAGTCAAAAATAAATAAATAAATGACAGCTCATAAAAAGAATGAAAAAACAAACTGTGAATTATTTAGCATGATAGATTGGGACCACTATTTTACAGTTCCCTTTATTTGTAATAAAAACCAAAATGTTTAAGTTTTAGTTCTTTCGCTTTCAGTCTGAACACCAGAGCATAATGAAACAGCTGACCTGACACGCACGTCTGTATTCTTTCTCTGCTGTAAACACCCGTTCTCTTCCATTTTACATATGCTAATGATTTGTAGATACAGGGCTTGTTATAGAGAAGTTGTCTTGTGTGTGAGAGTGACTGCGCTCTAATGATTAGCAGAGACCTTCACCTGCATACCTAGCTTTTTGATGTCTGCTGTTCATGTGCTTTCTTCACCACATATTTGTTTCTGTCATGGAGAAGGCATACCGCTCATTCACTGTCTCCTTTTCTTGTTTTTTTCTTTGCCAATCTGTCTGCCCCTTCACTGCTTCTATATATAATCATTCTCTTTGTCTCTCTTGTCTCATCCTCTTTCCCACAATTCATGTGTTTATCACTGTTCCTCTTCTTTTTTTTGTGTCCCCGCTTCACTTTCTTGCTGCCATTTCTGTTTGTACCGCTCAATCTGTCCTTCCTAATCATCCTCATCCCTCACTTTCTGTCTCTGTTTTGAGCACAGACCCAACCCTCTCTTCTTCCAGCAGCAAGTCATTAACTTCCATCCCAGGTTTCTGAAAGATTTTGTGCAGTAATGGGTTCTGTTCTGTGTGTTTGAATCAGCTGCAAAGTTGTGTAAAATAATTACAACTGAAATATCCATCCTGCTGTTGACTTCTTTGAGAGTATTATTTCTCCCCTTTTTGTTTTGGATATATTCTGAAAGTCAGCTATTATTTCAAACTCCTAATAAAGTTGAAAATTGCGTGTTCTTTGTGTTCTTTACAATTTATTATCTCCATCTTCTCATAGCTTCTTTCAACAGTAATGAGTATGAAATGATGAAAGTTTCATATCGTCATCTTTTGAAAAGTTGCTGATACACTTGTCTGCTGCCTGCTTTGACCATGAAAAGAAAATCTACTATTGATCTCTTGTTGCTCTTAATTCAGGGTCAACTATAAAATTATAAAATCTGATTAAATAGCATCCCGCCAGTAAGGCTGAACAGAAAAATGACAGAAAAACAACGAAAACAAAGATACATAATAAATTTTTTCTTCAGATGTGCCTGCATGAAAAATAGGAGAAGAAAACCAAAACTTGCATGCACGGCCACTAAAAGTGATATATCTTTGCTGACTGACCACAGTAGCACAGGTAATTGCATCTGTGATTTAAGGTGTGGGAGAAGCAGGTGTAGAATTTGTGGCACTGTTGTAGGCATGGCAATTATTTCTATTCATAGCAGACATTGTTAGCAGGGTAGAGTTAGGGTTGCCAATGCTATCTGACAGAAATCCAAGGGATTTTAGTGTGTGTGTGTGTGTGTGTGTGTGTGGGGGGGGGGGGGGGGGGGGGGGGCTGCTAGTGTATACATAACAGTTTCATTATATCAGACAGAGCGAAGGAAAGAGGAAGAGTTTAGACTCTGAAATTTAAGAAACCCCTGTAGTGTTGTGACACTGAAAAACATGGAGAGTCCTTTTTAAAGTTTAGCAACAAAGAACCACAAAACAAGCAAAAAATATAAGCATTGTAATAACATTATTTTTCTACATGCTTCTGCAGAACTCTCTCTTTCCAGACATGTGCAGTGTCTTACATAGTCCAGCATCAGGACTTAATTGGCAGTCTGTATTCAAATTAATTCATTGACAGATGTGCTCATTTACATCATCTGTGTTTGTAAATAAAACATGTGTTGAAGCAAAACCTTGCAGCCCCGATGATAATTTGTGGTGGATTTATTATATCAAACCCTGAAACCCTTCCAGCCTTTCCCATCAAGTTCTTCCCATCTCAGGGGTTCTGCTGGGCAGAAAATGTAACAGTGCTGAGTCCAATTACAGGATATATATTATCCAAGGAGTGCCTACTTTACAGGTAAAATTGATGAAACGTTGTTAAAACACAGGCTAAAACTGCTAAAAAAGAATTTCTTTGATGCTGTCAAATATCTTCTTGGTTATCACTGAAGGAAAAAAAAAGTCAGCATTTTAAATGATGAAAGAGTTACTTAAAATGTTACTGTAAATTATGAAATGAACAAAGGGACCAAGTTGTGTTCAAACTAGTGAACAATACCTTAAGCTTATCTATAAAAAGTCACTCAGATCATAAGACAATAGAGTCTGTGCTCAAAAATGCCAATGCAAGGCTGTTTTGAAACATTTTTTCGACCATTTACAGTAAATGATTATTTCACATAGCAACCATCTATTCAAATATTCTATTGACAGTATTAAATACAATTGAGAGTTTCATATGTTTTTCACATTGGACATATGATTGATCAGTAGTTTTACTTTTCAGGGTCAACATCCATTTTCCCAAACTTAGGGTATCTGCTTATAATTAAAAAAAAAAGTAATGATGTGGAGCTAGTTAGCCTTCCTCCTTACATCAATAAACAGCACTGACTCGGTGCAACTCAGCAGAACATACTGAAATACAATTATCTCCAACTTCTCAACCTTATATCCTTCACTTCGTGCTACTTACCTTTATTATTTTCTTTCAAGAATGATTTTTTCCTGTCAGTTCAACTGGGTATTAATTATGTCTGCTGTTGTAAATTCAGTCTATTCACCAAAGGATCAGGGCTTAGAGGCACAGTTATACTGAAGGCCGTTGAGTTGAGACTGCAGCAAAATGAAGAATGAGTCTACTCTCCAGAATCTTTCCTACTCAAGCTTTTTAATAAGAGGAGCAGAGAAGATGGAGCTGGATAGTCAAACTCTTAACTGTCTGTCTTCCCTGTACTTTCTATTTGTCCTCTGTGACACACTCAGCCCCATGCTTTGGTTCTCTAAAATTTCCACCATTACAACCCTTTATTACCCTTGTTAATCCCTCTTACATATGTCCGGTGAAGACTGTAAGATGGAATTGAACAGATCTGTTCACCGACTCTCTTCTCTTCTCCTGTGTCGTTCTTTTCATGCCCTTTGAAAGAGCAGAATTAGCTTTTCCCTGTAGCAGCAATGAGGCCGGCTCTTGTCCCTTTCAGTCTCTCTTTCTGCTGTCAAATAACCCACTTTGCTGCTCAGCACTGATATGATTACGCTTCTTTTTCAGCTGGATTTAACACTGAAGTCTGGGTACGTCGCTCTTGTAATACCGTGAAAGAAATTCTGGAAACATGGACAGTCATGTTTCCTGTTCAATGCAGACAGTGAAAGAAAAGAAAAAAGACAAAAGTAGGATAGAAGAGAAAATTAAAAGTGACAGCTGGGGGCTATGCATTAAAGAGGAGCAGAAATGAAACAACATGGATTTGTTAGAAAGGATGTGAATGACACGAGGCAGCAGCTAGTTGGAGGAGTTCAGATTCAAAAATTTTTAATCAGTGACTAGTTTTACTCTGAAAACTTTAAGTGCTGTTTTTGGCAACTTCAGCAAAATGAGAAAATAATAATAATAAAAAAAGAAACCAGAATAAAGAAACTAGATACAGATGTGGACAAAATTGTTAAATTGCTTCTGTTAAAGAAAGAAAACCTACAATGTCTCAAGAGCTTGAAAAAGGCAACTGGACTTCTTTCACTTTCTTTGAAGACATTTCACCTCTTATCCAAGAGGCTTCTAAAGTTCTAAAGTCAAAAGATGGTAAGTCTCAGGTATTTAAACCCTAGTGGGCATTGTTCCCTTTGGAGGGGGGGTCTTGATCCACTATTCATCATGTGTGTCATCACGTAAGCCAAGGTGTGAAAAAAGGCTTGGATCATTTCCACCAGGGGTTTCCGGTGAAACCACTGTGAGACTTTGCCCCACCCTATCATATCCCGAGACACCTCTGTCCTTAGCTTTCTGTGGACCATGTTCAGTGTGCTACACACCACGATACCAAACCGCACAGTGACTACTTTTCACCTTTATAATCAGACTGATTACAAGGGTCAGACACCTGTGATGCTAATTATGGGACACACCTTAATTTCACACGTCCCTATGGGCAACTTATTCTCAGTCTTTTCTTGGGTACCATCAATCTTGTCCAGGCCAGTTTCATTAGTTTGTTTTTTAAATAATTCTGCTGAAATACAATCCAAAACAGAAGGGTACCAACAATTTTGTCCACATCTGTGGAAATAAAAATTGAAAGGCAGCCAGTTAGAGACTAACAGATGAGAAATAGACTGTAAACCATTGGCCTGCTTCAGTATACTTCAGCAATACCTTAGTTAAAATGGCTTTTATCTTGCTAAAATTAAACTATTTGTGAAGTTAACTTTACACAACCCAAGTCAACACACTGCTGGTGCAATTAAGAATCATTTTCCTATGAGAAAATTAATTGCTCTTTGAATGACGCAGTTATTCATATGAACATCAATTACTTGCAACTTTTGCAAGGTTATCTTCATGGTGCATTATAGTGAGAAATGAGGTGAGAAATGGGATTGGATGTGTTCCTTTGTTGTTGCTTTTTTTTCCAAGGCCTTGTGTTTCTATCTGCTGGCGTGACATACTGGTGCATATCTCTTCTAAAATGATTGAAAAAGAATGCCAGAAGAGTATGGATTAGGGATTTTCCAAAGCCAAATTTCCCAAGCCAAATTCTTTATGATATTAGACTGTTTTGTTAACTCTGACAGCATTTCAAGTGTATTTCATGTTTTTCAAGTTCATCTCGAGGGTTTGTGTGCATGTGCACGTGTAGTAACACAAACAACTTACATAAGAAAGTTTGCTCTGATCTTGTTCTCCAGCAGACTGCTGTCTGGAGTGCAGCTGCACAAGCTCCAGCAGATGAGTTTTTTTGTGTGTGTGTGTGTGTGTGTGCGCGCGCGTGTCAATTTGCAGTTGTGTGCTGGCATGTATAGGAATGCATATGTGTTCACGCAGCTGTGGCCCCTCCATCAAAGAGCTGTATGTACTTGATGCCTTTAAAACACAGGTTTGATTTTTGAGCATTTAAGCGTGTTGACGGCATCTCTCATGTCCCATTTTATCTTGTGACATCAACGCGACACTTAGACACATACAATTGTGGACACAAGTACACGCACACACACATGCACCTCCGCAGCTGTGTTTATACTCAACTTGGAAAGCATACCATATACTCGATGAACTACGAATACATCTGAATCCGGTCATTTTCCAGCCTGCATCATTTTGTCTGATTGACAGCCTTGTTGGTCTCCCTTTCTCACACCCCTGCCTTCTTTTGCCGCTTTATTTTTTTTAATCTTCTCTCTACTTTTTCATGCATCGCCCTCCCTTCTCTTTTTCCTTTTTCTCCCTCTACCCTCTTTCTCCATGCAGCCGCAAATGGGAAAAAGAGGTCAGTTATATATTAACAAGACAAAACTGTGTTTTTTTTGGTTTTTTTCCCACTGTGCGCCTCCTCTGCTATGGTGGTGTGGGCTACTCATAACTGTCCAACCTACTCGTTACCTGTTCTCTGTACAAAAATACAGCCACGTAGCTACAAACACTATTTTGGACTTCAGACATCACCTTGCAAACCACAAATGACATTTCCATGCTGGTATCTTCCTCACACCATGCCATAGAAAAGAGGATGGATCATCTGATAATCTCTAGCTGAACACATATATCATTCATTATTGGCACATACTATTATGATATCCCCTGAAACATACAGTACCAGTCAAAAGTTTGGACACACTCACAGTGTCTCCAAAATTTTGACTGGCATTGTATTTAAGTGAAATTTTTTAACTTTTAAATAAAGTTAAAAAAATGTGTAGGTTAGGAAATTAGGATATATATCTATATATAATGTTAGTATTGCTGAAGTAATGGCTATATTGTTGTCTAACTACTATGAATAAGAACTATGTGCTTATTTGTGTGTGTGTGTGGAGGGGCTTCTGTCACTTACTGTACGCTGACAACTGTTCATCCAATCTACTTCACACTTGGGGATTGCATTGCTGAGTGTGAAGTCATGGATCAGTGGTCTTCATCCTTTAACTAGAAGTTATTATTATTACTATTATTAACTTTATTTATACAGCACCTTTGCAAAGTTTTTATATAACACTTTGCAAATTTACAAAGTGCTATTAACTCTCAGTATTAAGCAATGACATCTGCAGCAGGCCTTCATCATCAGGTCAAGTTATTTAGTACACCAGCTTTAGTAGTTTTTTTGCTGTCTACTTCAGCAGCCAGCAACTGAGTTGATAACTTGGCTATGTAAGGCTCTGTTCAGGGAGATTATACTGTCTTCTTTTCAGAGCAGTAACATTTTCGGTGCTCTTGGCTGTTTTTGTTTATTATAGCAAAACTCTGCTCTAAATAATTCAATATCTATGCATTTCTAATGATTTGTAAAGTGGACACTGATGCCCAAAACACACACATGGTGAACATATAAGGAAAGCACGCACGCAGGCACTTCACCTTGGGAGCTTACCTAAGCGGAGGTGTGCTGTGACCCTGTGTTCTAGCAGATGGTGCTTGTGGGCAATACCAGCAAAAACTATAGCAATGTTATCTCTTTATTTTTTTTTCTTTTTACAGACATCTAAATAGATTACCTTTTTGACTACTGTGAATAATGTAAAAAAAAAAATGCTTTCATAGAGCATGTTTGTGTCTGAGTGCATTTCTTATGGTAAATTTGCAACATAAGCATTTATATGATTATTTTGTAAATCTCATTACTTCTCAATGAATTTAGTGCAAGCCATAGCATGTTTATTTAAGCGTGATAGAATTGCGTGTTCTCAGAATTGGAAATTCCTTTGGAAAAAGCAGATGTGAATTTGTCTGCCTGTGAACAGTAGACATTGTGGACGATGGATTTATGTGCTCAGACTGTTTACTGACGTAAGACTGGAGCAGAAGGACATACAGGAAGAAGGGAAGAAAACTAATGAGCAAGAAACAACAGACAGCCTTTATCATAGAGAAATGAAGGCGATAAAGGATGATCTTTTGGCTCAAAGCAAGAACAATGTTTTTTTTTTCCCATAATCTCCTGAATATATATAATATATATGTGTTTTGAGTGTATGAATCTGTGTGTTTCTGCCAGAGAGAGAGAGAGAGAGAGAGAGAGAGAGCTGTAATAGCATAGTAGAAATACCAGAGTATGCTTTATCACTTACCCAATTACGTGAGTTTGCAAAACTAATCTACTACTCTATTAAAACAAGAGACCCTACAGCTCAGGGTTAAACAAAAGCAAATTACATTACCCTGTCACACACACACTTCACTTTTCCTTTACACTGCGCCATTCTGTCAGCCAGACTTGTTCCCATTCACCCATATCTCCTCTGAGATTTTAGAAGAGCAGTCGTGCATAGAGTTTAAGTCTGCTCTGAGATGATATGGATATGTAGTTGCTCTTTAAAAAAAACAAAAAAAAACTCTTTGTTTCTTTTGAACTTCACAGTTTCATTAAAAGTTGATTTGATAGAAAGTCAGGGACGTGCTTCCCTTTGTTTTTTTCTACGAAGGTAATTGGGGGGGGGTACATGGGATTGATGATGCTGTACACAGTATCTCCCTATGTGCAAGAATGGCAGTGAGGTCGTGCTGTAGATACTTCACACAAAATGTCAAGCAATGAAATTTAAAAATTTCACTCCTGATTTATCAGTAATCTATAAACCCTAACCCTAATCTTCAGTTTTATTCGCTTGATCTTACTTGATCTTAGCTCAGTATAATTGAATTGAATATTAACATTATCTTGAATTGATCATTTTGAGTGTTGCTACAGAAGGCTGTTTCTTATAGAGAGTGCAGCTGTAGACCATTGCAAGCACAATAGATGATGACGTAATCTATAGCTGTGATTTGTGTTTGGCGTCTTCATTAATCTTCAACATCAATAAGTCTATTTATCTTTCTGTTAACAGTGTTTATCTGATTTTGTTGCAAACAAAAGGGATAAACATGCCTAAAAATCATTAAGTATTTATTTATTTGGCTATATGGTTAAAAAAGAAAAAAGGAAAGGCTAACACTTGAGTACTCTGTACAACAATGAAGCCAGTGACAGCATAGGAATTAGATGAAGCTGATGTTTTAGCACATAGATTAAATTAAAATGCAATGCATTTCACATTTTGTCAGTATGTGCACTCACCTCTAAATGTATTGGAACAGTGAGGCCAATCCTTTTATTTTTGCTGTAAACTGAAAACATTTGGGTTTGAAATATGTCTTGTTATATTGATTATTCAAACAATAAATAGTGCTGAAAGTCTACGCTCAGTTTCAGATTTGGGGTTTGCCTCTGTGGAATTTGCATTTATAGTTAAAGAAGTAACCAACATGAAAACCAGAGAGCTGTCTACGGGTGAAAAACAAAGACCTGTGAAGCTGAGAGAAGATGGAAAATCAATCAGAGCCATTGCACAAACATTGGCCATAGCCAGTACAACCATTTGGAATGTCCTGAAGAAGAAAGTCATCACTGGTGTACTAAGTAACAGATGTCAAACATCAGCAACAACCTCCAAAGGGCAGAAGGGAAGGTATCACAATCTACTCTTCAGAGAAGACTTCATGAACAATAATACAGAGGCTTCACCAGAAGATGCAAACCACTAATTAGCAGGAAATTAATAGAAAGGCCAGGCTGGAATTTGCCAAGTAGTATGGAGACAAACCTTAGAAACTCTGGGACTAAGTGTTGATGGAAAGGCTTAAGTTTAGTGAAAGAAAGGATTTGCTCATGATCCCAAACATACAAGCTCATCTGTGAAACACTGGATGTAATGTCATGGCTTGGGTTTGCATGGCTTCTTCTGGGACAGGCTCATTAATCTTCATTGATGCTGTCACACTTGATGGCAGCAGTACAGTAAGATCCGAAGTGTACAGAAACATTTTGTTTGTCAATTTAAAAAGCAAACTGATTGGGAGATCCTTCATCATGCAGTAAGTTAATGACCCGAAACATGTTTGATGTCAATTGGTTGCAGGCTTGATACAGTTATTCCAAGCAAAGGATTTGCAACTATATAGTAAGTCTTATTCACTTTAATCTATTTTAAGATTTTCTGTTCCAATACTTTTGCTCACAAGAAAAATGGGTGGCTTCAAACAAAAGGTGCTATCTTTTGAAATGTGTATCACATCCAGATGCAAATACTTGGAAATAAAAGCTGAGGTGTTGATCTTTTATCTTATATTGATTTTTTCACAGCAAAAATAAAGGGATTGGCCTCACTGTTCCACTACTTGTGGAGGGGAGTCTATATCAGTTATATTCAGTTCCTGCCAAACAATCAAACAACGAAACCTTTTTAACAGATTTTCAGTGCAATATCTATAAAAAAAAAAGACAAAGAGCAAGGATTAATTTATATGATAATCAAAAGATAGGGGTGGGAATCACACAGTAAGTCCCTGATCCTGGACAGGTCAACAGTCTATCTCAGGGCTATCACTGACAGACAGACAGACAACCATTCATGCTAACATTCACACCTGTGGCCAAATTAGAATCACTAATTAACCTCATGCATCTCTTTGGACCATTGGAGGAAGCTGGAGTACCCGGAGAGAGCCCATGCATGCATGGGAAGAACATGCAAACTCAACACAGAAAGGCTCCAGCTGGCCAGTAAATTTGAACCAATCTGATATATATGAAATTGGCACCCCAGTTTCATTGGGGTGCCAGTATTGTGCACTTAAACACATAAAGCTAGGCATATCCAGACTATTAATGGTCAACTCTCTGAACTTTATCAGCCATCTGCATGGTCACTTCCCAAAACACTCAGACGTCTCACAAAACCATGTTGACTATCCTTCCACAGCTCATCAGTGAATCACAGGTGCAGTACATGTAGTCATACTGAATAAAAGTAAAATCTGAAATCTTTGAAGCTCTGACTCAGCTCAGCTAAAAACATGTCTCCAGTCACTCCTGTCACCAGGGCAAGAAACAGTAGTTTGACACCCAAACAAATAAAACAGTTTTTTGTTACAGTCACAATTCATCCAGACAACAGCACTGCATGACACAGCCTTCTCATTAGCCACCACATTGGCTGTGCAGGCAAAGTGTAGAATCTGGCTCAGCCACAATACTGTACATTTCAAAAGACACTATAATCTGGCAAGACACTGTGCTGGTCAATGAAATATACAGGATCTACCATTTCTATTACATTTCCATTTTTTTTTTCTCAGTCAAAGTGGACTTCCTGGACCACAGTCTAACAAGTACTTCAGGAAAAGTGTGCCAACATAAAAATGCAGACTCAAATCAAGTTAGTTCTGGGGATTCCCTGCCAGTGTATATCAGTGCTCTGATTTGCAATCCCCCCCCTGAGTCTAACTGCAGCTGTTGACACTTGTTTAGTAAAGTTACAATTGAAGTCCCCAGGTGAGGACACAATAAACTTGACAGAACTGGTCATTATGGGTCATCTGGGTCATTTTGGAAGGAAATGATAGCTTATTTTGTCATTCAGGTTGGAGAGCTGAGGTTGTCCTCAACTACTGCTGCCAAGTAGATGACTGAAAAATACTTACTGAGCCAGAAAACCCCTTTGGTCACCACGTACACAATTGTGTACACCACTTTAGTTATACACTGTACTGTAATATTAATTTTCTGAAATCTACTACCTAAAAGGATTATGTGGGAAGAAGATTATTTTTTCATTGAGATTCCTATATCATGACTGAAGGGGATAACAATAGCATTTGTAATACATTCTATGCACATTTAGTAGCAGGTGTATTTGGATGTTTTCACTTAAGTTTGATCACTTATTCCTCTGGGTGCTTCTGAGTTTATGTCCCAAGGATTTCTGTCCTCTACAACTGCTTAGCTATATATCCTTAGAAAATCATGAACAAAATCATGAACACAAAGAACAAAGAACCACCACCGAAGGATTAAATTTAAGGATATTTTTTTCTGGGTTTACACATAAAAAAAGTAAGAGGGCTTCACATGTGTGCCATTCTAATATGGGAGAAACATAACATATACTCGCTCTTACCTGCACAAATTCATCTTTTAGTTTCTATATACTTACTGCTGAAATGTTTGCTGTTTGCTGAATGAACTGAGAGACATGTACTGCACAGGGTATAATTAAATTACTAACAACAGGATATGCTACACTGAGCTCCCACATGAAAACACACAAACAGTAGGGTTTGCAGTACAAATGATGGTTCGTGGATTGATTGATTGATTATAGCGCACACCCATCTCTCTATTCATATTACTGTTAGACTGACATGCATAAAACTAGCTCCATGAAATCCTTAACATTAAACAATGTGCAGGGAACATCGCGAATGAAAAACCCAGCACAAAACTAAACCTTCATGTCAAGTGAGCTACATAGATGCATGTTCAGTAGGTAGAATGAAGGTTTGATAACTGTAAGCCTTGCAAAGAAAACATTATTTGATTCACCTCTACACTGCTCATTCTGCTGTCAGCAGCCCTTAAGCAATGTTAATGGCAGTCAGTGCATTGAGAAAGAGAAAGTGATGACAAATAGCGACTGAGTAATGAAGAAAGACAGTGAGTGACAAAGACAACGAGGAGGAAACATATTGGAGCAGAAAGAGGTGGCATCTGGCAAAATAATAGGGGGTTTGGACCACATGCAAAGTCCAAACACACAGATGAATGCTCAAGTTGGCACTTATATGAAGTCATATACAGTAGGTACAACAAAAATGGGGCAAAGCAACCCCAAACATGCTGTGGAAAGGCACACATTCGTGCTAATATACATATTTTTAAACCTGCCACAGCGCATTGGCATCTGTGAACTGTCATTTCCACCGGGGTCACTCGACCCTTCAACCTTTACCTCCTGACTCTAGTTGGCATTTTCGCAATAAAAGGCAGGAAGCATAAAAAGAGAGTGAGAAAGCTTTTGACTGTCGGCAACAAACTCAGAGTCGGAGGGTGGATAAACAGTTCATATCACTGCTGTTCTAGTTATTTTCTTTATTATGTTTCAGGGAAGAATTTTTACAGTACATATCCATAAATGTCTGTTACATCCAGTGACTTGCCAACTTGGTTGGCAAGTCACTGGATGGCAATAGTGGCAATAGTGATGAACACTATTGCTGCAGCAGTTTAGAGGTTTAAAACTGGTATCTGTGGTTACATTCCTGCAGTTGTAAACTGGTAGATGCTGGCTCGTGTACATCGATCAGAGCTGAAGACAGGAGAAACTGTAGCAAACAAAGCTATTTTACATTAGGAGGATTTAGAAAAAGTCATGGACAAAGATTGCTTGTGTGATTTTGTTCTCCCATTAAAAATCAAGCAAGCCCCAGGTAGAGCACCCACAGCCAAACAGCAGGACCCCCAGAGAACCAGAGGCAATGAGCTGCCAACCCCACCCCTTCAAAGGACCTGTGGGCACCCCCAAATCCCTGAGGTGCAGACTGGACATCCCTACAAGGGCCAACTCACCCCACATGGTGGTGCGCCCAAGGGAGCATGGACCACCCCCATGCATATGGTTTTCAGCAGGGTTGCCTATGCAGCGGGTGCATAAGTTTGAGTATGTAAGGCCCATTTGGAACACCCTTTGTCGTGTATAGTGTTCTATGCAGATCTTTGTATTTTACAAGTTGTAAGTTTGGGCTTTTAGTCATTTTGAAGGTGTTTAAACATATTTGTGTCCAGAAGTTTTGATCTGGGTTGATGGATTGATCTCACTCCCATTTTGCAGTTGGGCAGAAAATTGAATGATAAATTTTTAACAATAACTTATACATTCGCGCTAACAATTTAGGAGTACAGAGATTTAAAACTTCTGTTACTTATGTAGGAATTTGTAGTTCAATTGATTGGTATTAAATCTTCCCTGTATGATGGATTTCAATTGCTGATATTCAAGAAATTCACTGTTGCTGATTCCATATTTTGACATAAGTTATTGGAATGAAATAAAGTTTCCATCTTGAATGACATGTTCTAGATTTGTTTTTGTTTTTTTATCCCTTTCTCATGCCATGATTACATTTTTAGTATTTTAATTTTCTGATCTGGATTGTTCCAAATGGGTGTTAGTTTGTATGGTGAAGACTTAGTTATTTTAGACTTTAGCTGTTTTTTGTTTTTGTTTTGTTTTGTTTTTTAATTCCTCTCAGGCTGTCAGGGAGGCATTTATGCTAAGACTTTAAAAGCAGTTGTTATGAACTAATGAAAGGCAGATCAGAGATTTTTAATCTTCCACAGAGTGCTTGTTCTAGGTCCAGCCATGGGCTAACATTTTGTAACATACTGCAATCTATTGGCTATTAGTGGTAAAACTACCATTGTGTTTTGGATTTTGTAGCGTTTTTTAACTTATTCATGATGGTTTATTTATCCATAAAAATTTTGAAATGTTGCGTCTAGTGACTTAAACCAACCAACAGCGGGTTTATTAGTGAACAGTGAGAACAGATAGTTGATTTTAGGCAAAACCATCATTTTAATGGTGGAAACTCTCCCCATGAGTGACATAGGTAAAGTATTCCAATGTGTGACATCATCTGCTACCATTTTAGTAGAGGAATGTGATTCAACCATACCAAGTTTGAGAGCCTGGTGAAAATGTTACATGACTGTGTGGTAGAGGTGTTCTCAAAGTCACAATTCAGAGGTAAAACTGTTGATTTACCCCACTTCATAGAGTAGTCTGACACTTAAGTTTGACCATCTTTAGAATAGAGGTTTGTAAGTTCCCAAGGAAAAGTAATACATCATCAGCATATAGACTTTTCTTATGGTGTGTATTTTCAGTTTGAATTCCTTTAATATCTACATTTTGTCAGATTGCTGCTGCTAGTGGCTCAATGAAGATAACAAAAGGCAAGGGGGAGAGTGGGCAGCCCTACCTGGTGCCTCTCTGCAGTTTGAAGTTTTAGGAAGTAAGATTGTTTGTCCTAGCACATGCATTTGGAGAGCTTTGATCCGGATGAACCAAATCCAAATTTGTGTAGAACTGCGAGTAGAAATTTCCAGTTTACCCAGTCAAATGCTTTTTCTGCATCAAAAGATAGAACTGTGGTTTCTAATTTGTAGTCTATTACATTTGGCTGAGTGTCTATCCTTGATATAAACCTGTAGTGTCAGGATGTTTAATGAACGGAGCGATTTTTTTCCTAATCTTCTGGCAAGGATTTTGTAAATTATTTTAAGGTCTACATTTTGAGTGAGATTGAGCAGTAGCTGGATGGGAGTGCAGGGTCTTTGCTGGTTTTAAGAAGCAGGCTATCATTGGGAGAATTCATGTTTGGATATAGTGTATCATTGCTCTGAATTTGAGTCACCATTCTGAAAAAAGTGAGTGCTAGCTTAGGCCAAAATTCATTCACAGGCAGCTTCTAATAATTTTAATTTTTATTCTAATTCTATCACAAATTTCTTTTCTTTGTTTTTCTTATGTAAACAGATATTTTCCCCCACATTACTACCTTTCCTGCTTCCCAAAGAACACATGGTGATATTACCTGCATGTAATTATTTTCTAAATACATTGCCTACTATGAATGAAATCTTGTTCTTTAAGTAACAGTGTATTAAATCTCCAATTCCTAATGGGTGATGTGACTCTTTTCTGTGTCAGAAAGATAGACACCAGTGCATGATCACTGATAGTGATAGGATGAATCTGAGTTTCTGTTATATCGATCATAATGGAGCTGCTAACTAAAAAGTTAGTGGTTTTCTGGTGAAACGAAGGAGTAATCCCTGAGAGTGGGGTGGTATGAATGCCAAGCATCACAATGACCAAAATCATTCATGTTTAAGAATGTCTGTAGACTGCCAGTTCCTTTGACTCACTGCTGTACCGAGCCTGTCAGTTTCTGGATTAAATACCAAGTTGAAGTCTCCTTCTATTATAACTGTGGTGACGGAGTGATCAGAAAATGAAGAAAGCACAAAAGAAGGATGTGTCATTTACTTTTTAGTCCACAAGTGTATACAAACTTTTGACTAGTACTGTATACTAGATATACATAAATCCATATTTTGAATAGATAAGTATTGTAAATCTACCTCGTGGATCTGTTGCAGTGTTGCTAATGGTGAAGTTTATCTTTCTGTTAATCAATATGGCCACGCCTCATTGTTTGGAATTGTAGCCGGCTGAGTACATGTGAGGGAACTGTGGAGAGGAGAGTGTGTGTACAGATGTTTTGGACGTGTGAGTTTCCTGTAGAAAGACAATGTCTGCCTGCAAGTCATTTAACTGATTAGCAGTTTTTAGCCTCTTTTCCCTCGAAACAAGTCCGCATAAATTTATGTGACAAACCTCAGTGTGGTCATGTTTAAACTAACTGGTGGAGTGCTGAGTGTTCACTTAAGGGGTGTGTGTGTGTGTGTGTGTGTGTGTGTGTGTACGTGCGTTGACGTTGAAGTCTGTTCTTCTCAGGTCCTGGTCGCGGCTCTTTGGCAGTTCTTTTTGTTTAAAGTGTTCATATTTGGCAATGATCACTCTGGGTCTGCTTCTGTGTGGTCACTTCCCACTCAGGTGTTGGACATGATGGAAACCCATGGTTTTCATTGTGTCCTCTGGGAGATTCAGGTGAGTCTGAATAAACTCTTTCGTTTCCAGGTCTTTTTCTGCCTTCTCCAGTATTCCCGAAAACACTAGGTTTTCACTCATGCTGCGGGGCTGGAGCTCGATAACAGTTTATCTTATTATTTTTTATTCTTCCAAGAGCCGGCTCATTCCGTCGGTAAGGATTTTCACCAACTCCCTGAGGACCACGTTTTCTGCAGCGTTTCCAGCTGCTGCTGGCTGAACTCCACTGAGTCACACTCAAAGTCTTTGTGGAGGATTTCCAGTAAGGCCAGGCATGCGTCAAAACTGGCCCGTGTTTTATCTATGGACTCCAAAATGTCCACCATGTCATCGTTATGTGTAGAGGCTGCTTCAGGGGCGTCCTCATGGTGGCTCTTCTTGGTGGACAGAACGCTTTGCGTCTTGTCAGGTTTCCCCATAACTACGCGCTCGAAACACTCTTCAATATGAAGTTGTCCAAATCTTCGTCACTGTCCTTCAGAGCGCTGAAGTTAGTGGAAGTAAAGCTAGAATTTTTTTTTATTACCCTTAAAGCAGTCTTGAAGAAAACTATTGAAATGTTTTTAATCAACAATGCTTCCATGTTCAGCACTGCTGAGATACTCGTTGAGGTCTTGCGTTACTACACTATAGCGTCCTGCTCCACCCTTGATTGGCAAGTTTGATTTCCATTTGGGGCCCCTTTTAAACATTTTGCAATACATTTAGTATTGTGATAAGATATATTGTAATTTATCACCTTTTTAAACTGCACATTATGTCCAAAAAGGTAAACTATGTCAATATCTGCTTTAGCTAATAACATAAAGTTCTCAGTCTTTCTCTCACTTGAATCATTTTTATTGCTGACTGAGCTGTTTGTATCTCAGTCTACTCCAACTTCACTGAATGCAACCACGTGTGGAATACAGGTATTTTGAACAGTGCAATTTGCCAAAGGTATGCAGCCCCTTCAGTAACTGAAGAATTTGAAAGTAAATTACTGTTTAAACTAAAAATCTAGTTTTATTTTAAAATAAATACAAATGTGAAAATGAAATAAAATAAATCACGTTCTCTTAACTTAAAATAAGTAAAATGTCCTTTTGCTGCCCTAAAAAAGTTAGACATTTGGACAGTGAAGGAATGTCTGCATTCTTGCTCAGAAAGAGGAGCTGATCAACACACTCTGAGGTCAGCGCTCCTTTTGGCTGTGATGATGTCTCCAGCCATCGAGAAGACTCTTTCGGATGAGACACCTGGGATACATCTTTTTGCCATCGTGGTCAGGAATGGATAGAGCAGCTTAGTGGGTCTTCTGTGAATGCCAGTGGCCTAACCTCCTGGTATCTTTTTTTACCTCTTTCTCAGCTATGGCAGATAATAATTTTGGTGGGGCTTCCACATCACCAGTCTGACTGAGCAAGTCTGTTAGCTCACATGCTCAGCAACTCCTTAAAGAACACAAAACTGCTGCCAACACTGGCAAATCACGTTAGTTCTATACTAACCTGTCCTCTCTTCTCGGGCAGTCCTCTGGCGAAACGCTGTCCAATCCTTGAAACGAAACTCCTGTAACAGTTATATTTACCTGCCTCTAAGCTTGAGTTCCTTGCTGCAAATAATAAAATCTGTATCCCCGCCTTTGTCTCCGGGGTCTTCCATTTGAGTCAAATAACTCGATATGTGTCCTTTTGCTGGCTATGTTTACCTGCATATTTACATTCTGTCTCCATTGACAGTGGTAATAACTGAATATTTACACATTTTAAATAAACACTTACTGTATTCTATTTGATTAAGTTTCATATAAAAAGTTTTTTGCACCCTGTAGTTGTATTCTGTTTGTGTGTAAACACTGCTACTTAGCTTTGACATTATTCTTCCTGGCATAAATAAAGACTCAGTGCATGTATATTTCTTTCTATTGACAGGGTGCATTATTGAACAAACAGTCTGGTGGTCAATTTCCCACGTCTACTGTTGTTTCCCAGCGTTAAAACTGTGAATGTGCTGCACCCCACTGTTGCTGGTGGTGAATGTGGGGTGCAGCATGAATACTGTCAGTGAGCATTATTTTTTCAGCTGCCCTTCATTAATATGGACTAATATACATAAGTGTAGCTGCATTTGGAAGTCAGCGATTATTGGAGACCACTCTACATCATTATAGTGCCTGGAAGATGCTGTGGTTTTGTTGTGGTTGTCTTTTTTGCTAATATTTTATCACCTTTATTTTCTGTTCAGTAACAGTTTTTACAGACAAAAGAGAGAGAGTGTTACAAAATAGGAATAAATGCTGATGAGTGCTGATAATTTCTGAGTACATGTATGCATGTGTGACCCAACTATTGCCGTGGTCTCTGTTTTTGTCACGTTCACTCTATTTGTGAAAAATACAGTTAGCTAAAGAGTAAAAAACAAAACAAAACCAAAAACATATGACCTAAGAACATTAGTCCTGTCTTTAATAATACTGGGGTTTCATATTGCTCAGGTGAGTCAATAACTTGAACTTATTAAACAAAGTCAAATATACAAAATATATATCTGACGGCCATCAAAATATATTATTAATGTTGGAGGAAATTAATGATTACAGCCCTGATAAGGTAACTAGTATCTGTCATAGTGTGCACCTCTAAAATAACCTCAGCAATCCTGAGTGTTGGAAAACATGTTTGTGAGCTTGTAGTTGAATACATTTGCATATTAATACCTCTGCGAAAGCTGATATGCGTGAGAGTGTGTGTTTGTGAATGTGTCATACCCTCTTCCACTCATTATAGTAGGACATACCCACGTGTGGCATTTACCTCTAACCTCTGCTCCGCAGCAGACACAATTACTGAAAGGCCAGACTTTTTAGCTAATGTCCATCATATTGACTCTCTCTTCTCTCTCAGTACTTATATATTAATTTTCTCCTCTTCACACTCCGTAGTGTTGCTAATCTGAAGTCAAAAGAAGAAAAAAAGTGGAGTCAATTTGACATGTAGTTAAAAAGGTGAAGATCAATCTTTCTAGGACTCCTGTTAATGAACCATGGCTGTTTTTATGCCATTTCATTTCTGTTTCTCATTTCTAATGCATTTTCCCTGCACTTTAAATCAAAGACTAAGCAAAGTCTCCAAATCCAGTGAACAAGATAAAAAGAGAAAGATAGAGCAAAAGAGCAAAGGATGGGAAGAACATAAAGACAGAGTGAAAAAGGAAACCTGATTAGGGGCAGTCACAGGCCACCTTCCTGTCCCTCTCCCTGCCTTCTTCTCTCTGTTCCCCACCCCTACTCCTTCCTCCTTCCCCTCTCTTCCTCCCTCTGCAGGTAACAGAGCTCTTTTCCGGAGAGGATGGGATGAAGAGATTAAGAGAAAATTACACCGAGTCCTTCTCTTGACAAGACAAGGGAAGTGGAGAGTTGAAACTTCTAACAACTTTTGAGAAGTTGGGGTCAGGGGTCAGAGAGAGAGGCTGAACAAGAGAAGGACAGACAGACACACAGAGCGAAAGAAAAGGCTAGAAAAAGCCGTCTGGGATTTGAGGTCGTAGTAAATGAAGGAAGGAAGACAGAGAGGAGTGAATTAGAGAAGACAGAGAATCTCTGCGTTGACCCTTATTGTGGTGGCAGAAAAGAATTGTCATCTAAAGGTCATGAGACTGAAACTAACACTTTTTAGACACAAAGAAGTCTGCCTTTTCATTATTATTATTATTATTATTTTACCAGAATACTACTACTATTACGACTAATGATAATAAAGTCAGTTTAATTAAATTAGTGTAAAAAGAGAATATGAATTTTGGCAAGGGGGATTAAGAAAGTGGCACTTTTGTCTCAGAGTAATTAAATTACGCAAAGACAAACACAAAGATTTGCAAATATTACAAAAGAAAAAATATAACACCATTAGATTTTCTCTCTTTGAATGTTAATTTTGTTATATTGTTATGGGACATTTTTTGCTCTGCCATCAGTTTTCTAATTTGCGACTCAATAAATAAATGCAGGAGAGTAATTTTAACTGAATAATTAGTCAAAAAGGATGCGAATTAGGGTCTCTGTTGATGAACAAATTGGAAAAATTACTCTTTGTGATTACTGGCAGGACGAGATATCAATACAACAATATATCATAAGGGCTTCCTTTTGCAATACATTATTGGTAAACTGGCACCAATTATTGATATAATATTTATCTAAACATGCCGGCACTTTAAATGGATTCCCCCACAAATATAATTTATCCAGAATCACTACCTCATGACTCATGGTGGCATATATCAAATCAATTAGAGTAGTGAGAGGAAGTTAACTAACTTGCAGTGAAGAAGAAGAAATTCAGACATGGCACACAGCAGGGTGAAGCAAATCAGTGAACAGATTAAATGACTAAAACATTACTAAAATTGAATGAATATTTTATTTCTACTTGTTCTCGTTCAGTTGCAGATATTGTTCTGAATCACTGAAAATGGTATTCCTGCACTGTGACGCAGTTCAACACATTTGCAATTGTGGGGAATGTATTGTAATCCATCTGACACCAACATTCAGCCTGGAGTCACCATTGAAGTGACTGAAATATGCAGTCAGAGGTCAAGGTTGCTGTTTTCTCACAAAGGATGTTATAGGCCCTTAGAAATCATAAAAAAATGTCTAACAGGATAAAATTATATAACCTTATATTATAAGGTTAACTTTACTGTACCATCATAATGTTTTATAATGTAATTCGAGCCATAATTGATTACTTATTCAGGAAAAGATCAGATTATATATGCGATCTTTCATGCCGACCTTGAAAATGTGGGGACTGCAGACCTTCTGTGCATCTGAGAGGTTTAAAGATGCGTGCAAAGTGCCAACATTTCACAGCTTCTTAGCAGAAATATCCCGATTTGAAAATCTGAAACATTGCACCGTCATGTAGACAACCATCTGAATGCTTTCTCAGACACTTTCTTTTCCACATTGCCAAAAATAAAACTGTCAGCAAACAACACATACATCAGTTGCCCACATGCTTTTGGTGTGAACAGCTGCATTGTCCTATTCTTTGTGTTCGGCATCTTCAGCATTACCATATGAATGCTTTCGTATATGAAGTAGTAAGATTGTGAGTGCCAATTCACAGATTCATAACAAACAAGCAAACAAAGCAAAACACTGTACTATGCAAAACCACTGAATGGCATCCTTAAGCAGAAGTGATGTGGCGCAAGCAAAAATAAGCTCGGAGTAAATGCATTCCAAATTTGTGATATTGAAGTTTGGAAAGTCAAAAAGGCCCACACAAAGGTCTCACGAAGGCACACATCAAAATAGCTTTAAGCAAATGAGCTTTGCCGAGACTGAAACTAGGGAGGGTTGAAAGAAGTGCTTTCATGCATAACTCATCAAACCAGCACCGCTGTTCTCTTATCATTACCCAGCAACCTAATGTTATGTGATGTCATTCACAATGCAAAAAGAGCAAAAAGAAGACAGTGGGCTTACATTTATTAATATTTATGCATCTCAGGACCTTGAAAGATGCTGAGATATAGCTTACCAAGTCCTTAATCAAAACATGAAATATGCATACCAATATTTGTTAAAAACTACAGTGTCTCATTTGTAGCTGAAATATTTCTGAAGGAATATATTATGTTTCAGTGCAGATGTATCTGGGACTTATGACTTGACAAATTATACTATTGTGAAGCACCGTTTTTGAGCAGTTTGTTTAAAAAAAAATCTAAATTGTTTTAAATTAAATATTAAAGTGATTTGGTGGAATGCGATTCTATTTTGTATCTTTGAGCTGCTTTAGTATTTATAGGATATTTGTCATACTATATTTTTGCCATCAAACACAAACACAGCGTACGTGCATCAGGGTTTGTGTTTCACATCCATGTGCACACATTCTTTGCATGCGTGGATTATCAGCACATGCACGCAGAAGTTCCTGCTGTTTTGTAATTAAAGCTGAAGTAAAGTCTCATTTCACTTACTTTGCAGTTCTGGGGGTTAATTGCAAGAGCCACACTGCCTCTGGCAAGCTCTCTTCCATTTTAGTACTTTCCTATGCAAACTACAGAGAAGATTGTCCATAGTAAATGAGAGGATATGGAGATGCAGATAATAACAACACCATTATCCTCATGATACAATAAAGAAAACAAGGTGAGGGAGGGCAACTAGTTAGCCATGCAAATGTTAGCAGGGGGCAAACAAAATGCTAATAGAGAACAATAGAGAACAAAAAAAACAACAAAAAAAAATGGTGTGGTATAGTTTTAATGAAGAATTTTATGTGCCTGATTTCAAGTATTTATGCTGCGTGTGGTTTATGTGTGGACAGAGCTGAATTTGTCCTTGTAGTCAGCAATACAATGAGGGAGGTGAGTCATATACCAATACAGTGAGTTCAGCAGAAAAAAAAAAAGTAAATTTTTTTTCTCCAAAAAGCCCTGATCGCAACATCATGGAGTCAGCGTGGGGTTCCATCCATCCGTCCATTCTCTTCCGCTTATCCGGGGCCGGGTCGCGGGGGCAAGAGCCTAAGCAAAGAAGCCCAGGCTTCCCTCTCCCCAGCCACCTCCTCCAGCTCATCCGGAGGGACCCCAAGGCGTTCCCAGGCCAGCTGAGAGATATAATCCCTCCAGCGTGTCCTGGGTCTACCACGGGGCCTCCTCCCGGTGGGACATGCCCGGAACACCTCACCTAAGAGGCGGCCAGGAGGCATCCTAATCAGATGCCCGAGCCACCTCAACTGGCTCCTTTCGATGTGGAGGAGCAGCTGCTCTACTCTGAGCCCCTCCTGGATGGGCGCACTCCTCACCTTATCTCTAAGGGAGAGGCCAGCCACCCTTCGAAGGAAACTCATTTCTGCCGCTTGTATTCGCGATCTTATTCTTTCGGTCACTACCCAAAGCTCGTGGCCATAGGTGAGGGTAGGAACGTAGATCGACCGGTAAATCGAGAGCTTCGCTTTTACACTAAGCTCCCTCTTCACTAGGGTTTAATATTTTTCCCGAAAATGACATGAATCAAATCCCGGGAAATGACGAGCCATTTCCCGGGAATCCCGGGAAAAAGTTTATTTATTTATTTATTTTAATTAGGCCTTCTGTAGCCTGTGTCGGCCTTAACCTATTCTGATATTGTAGAGGTAGCTTTCCAGCTATGTCCTGTTATGCCCAGTAGGGGGTAACGTCAGCTTGATTAACGCAATAAAACCTACATCTCGACATTGGAGTGCTCGAGCTATGCGGTGTTGTATCGTTCCTCAACACTCCCTTAACAAATATAATTCGAATATTCCTCCATTGTACATGGAATTATACCAAGCTATTTTACAACTGCTGGTGCAAAACAATACGGTTCATCTCCACAGCATTGATAAAGGCTCAGCCACGCTGTCGTGGCGACATCTGTTGCGCTATATCTCCACCAGTGGAACGCTGTAATAGTCATTGAAAAGTTAACTACCGTACTACACTATAATATGGCATAACACAGGGCCTTGAGTAATGCACCACGACTTGGTCATTGCCATTCTGGCAACAACAAATTTATAACACCGTGTCTGAGGGTTAAAGTAGGTTCGCTGTGAATCGTCTATTGAAAAACTGGCCAATCCTTATAGCCTAAAAAATATACATTTTACTCAACTCCATTTTAAAAGCGAAATATGTTAAAGCAATCTATTTCATGATAATTTCTTCACACATTAGGCCCGTATCCTAATTCATGATTGTTAGTAAGCGGCTGCAAACGAGGAAAAGAAACACTCGAAGTTAAACAGATATTTCTTTATTGTTCAGGGCAGGCATATTTTATAGGCTATATAATGCAATATAACAATATATAATAATATAAAATTATATAATACAAAATACCTTAGGGTAAACACATTGCCTACGATTTCAACAAATTAAAGAGGAAAAAAGCACAACTGTGTAATACCTCTATTAAAACGCTTGAGATGAAGGCTGAAGCCTTAAACGGAGGCTGAACATGCCTGAAATGAAGAGTAATGCTTTTCGCATTAAACGAACCCTTCTCTCAATATTTCCTTACATTTAACTTTAGCTTTCTTTTCTTTCTGAAAGTCAAATCGACGCGCGCGACTTTTTTCCCGGTTTCCCGTCTAACGTTTCCCGGGAAACGGGAAATGGTTCTGATCGCATTTCCCGGGAATCCCGGATCCCGGGATTAAACCCTACTCTTCACCACGACAGACCGGTGCAGCGTCCGCATCACTGCAGAGGCAGCCCCGATCCATCTGTCAATCTCCCGCTCCCTTCTCCCATCACTCGTGAACAAGACCCCGAGATACTTGAACTCCTCCACTTGGGGCAAGAACTCGTTCCTGAGCCGGAGAGGGCACTCCACCCTTTTCTGGCTGAGGACCATGGCCTCAGACTTAGAGGTGCTGATTCTCATACCGGTGGGGGGTTCTCCAAAGGAAATGAGGCTACCAACAGGGCCTACCAAATCTGTCTCCATAAGTGTCTCCATGAGATATATATTGTTAGCACAATGCTTTTTTCCCCTAAAATCTTTATTACTCAAAGTTAAAAATCAATTTTTAGTGCCTAAACCCTTTCCCGCAGTGCTGTACATCTTAAAGAAATGTGTTTGTTTCTTTGCATGCATAAATGTAGTTATTTATGAAGCTCTGTAATGGTTTCTGACAAAAAGCCCTTTATACTAGACACCAGGGGCCAGATAGAGAAATAATGTGTCCACATAAAAAAAATTGCGGGATGGGTTTGCACAACTGGATGGCACTTCACAGTGCAAATAGTTACACCCCCCCCCCCCCCCCCCCAAAAAAAGAAAAAAAAAAAGAAAATTAAAAGCAACCCAAGAGCTTCTCAAGACAAAGAAATGGAATATTCTTCAATGACCAAGTCATTCACAGGATCTCAGCCTAACACAGCATGATCTTCACTTATTAAATACAAAACTAGAAACAGAGAAAGCCACAAACAAGCAGTAACTGAAAGCGGCTGCAGCAAAGGCCTGGCATCGAAAGAGAGGAAAGGCAGAATTTGATGATGTCCATGGGTTCCAGACTTCAGGTAGTCATTAAATGCAAAGAATTTTCATCCAAGTATTAAAAAAACAAAATCATCTTTCTATTTAAAATCACATTATTTGCCCAATTAAATTTGAGCCCCTTGCTGTAATTTCAAAACAGTTAATACCATTTTGCTAAACCCCTTCAATTAAAGCTGAAAGTCTGCACCTCAATCACACATTTATTGTTTCATATGAAAGTGGTGTAGAGAGGCAAAATTACCAAAAAAACAAAAAAAAACTGTATTGTCCAAAAAATTATAGACCTAACTGTATACACTGTCTCAGTTGTGAATCTGCACAGTTTTATGCATCTGGGCCCTGGATGGCAAAGCCAGCATGAGCTTGCTGGGTGGTGTGACCGACATTGCATGTCTGCACGCGCTTGGTGCCTGTAGGCAGTTAAAGCTGTGGAACTGACAGACAGTCTCTAACCTTCTCGCCATGCAACCCTGTGATTGACGTCTCCATGGTGAGAAAGTGGGCGGCAGGAGGACCAGATATTACTGCAGAGGTCAGGGTTGAGCAGAGTGAGCAATCACTTCAATCCGTGTGTGTGTGTGTGTGTGTGTGTGTTTCTGTGTGGCGATTTTTGTGCAGCTGTATCTACCTTCCCATAGCAATTTCCCCCTAGTGATGATATCAATTTAGTCGACAGATAGCATTTGCCACTGAACTGTAGAATTATCATCTGATGCCACTCGATACCTACATTTTCCCCCAGAGTGTATCAGGAAATAAACAGAATGGCAATCGGACAAATGGACAGAAGGGGTGATGGACAGACGTTTGAGCACTACAGAGCAAAGTCATTACCAGAGAAAATTTGAGTGAACGTTGAGACGATTGGAATGTCATTCTCTTTCACTCGTTGCTGCCTTGCTTTGTTGTTGCCATCATATGTGGCAAATTGCAGAAAGGAGACTTATTAACTCACATTGTCCATCTTGCATGAGGGTACACTCGTCATTCTCCTTTATCCCCACCTGTCTTGTTCTCAAATCACAAAACTGGCTATCTTGCTATTTTAGTTGTGAAAACACAGCTGTTGCCTTGTGGCCTCCCAAAAATATCTTTAATGATGAAAAAAATACATTTATTCTAAAATGGAATTGGCAAAAATCAGGGTGGCTTTTGACACGACATCTGAATATTGAGGAGAACTAGGTAGAGGCAGCCACGATAGTGTTTGAATTTGATTCATGCTTCTGACTTTGTTCTAATAATACAACAGTTCCACTGTGTATACCAACATGCTGATGCACATTTTGCTTATTATATTTCTTGTCCTGTTTGTTCATTCCCGGTTTTCTGAATGTGAGCAAGTATCAGATCATTTAAATGAAATTTGATGGAACATATCAAAGTCAGGTCTCAGAGAATAAATGCAGCAGACACAAGCATCTGTACAGACCATATCACTGCATTTACAATGCCAGAGATATTGTTTTGATTTTAATTAAAATTGAAAGTGGTGTTGGGTGGGGGTGGGGGATGGAGTAAGGCCTCAATGGAAAACAAGTTTAACATTCAGTGCTAGTGTATTCTTTTCCCTCATGCTTTTAACTGTCTCTTCTAATTGGACTTTCATATGAGCCCACCTTGCTTTTCTCTCATGGACTCTGGTTAGCACAAGTTAAATGTGTCATTTGTGTGTGCTGGTGTAAGTGTGTGTGTGTGTGTGTGTGTGTGTCTATTAGAAAGTAGATGGAGGCGTGTATATTGTCTAGTGGTTTGAGAAAAGCTCTCTGCTGTCAGTTCATTTGTCTTTATCATACACAATCAGAATTTCCCTCAAGGACACAGCCATTACTGTCTAGTTTCATAGCCTAACAAAGGCACGTAGATGCACATGTGCATTTTGAGTCGGGTTGAGCCGCAACCTTAAGATTTATGACATGGGTAACCACAATATTCACAATGACAGCTTTTCAAACACGCTTTTACATTCAAAGGAAATTAGACAGACAGACAAACATGCACAATGATTCCATCACTCAAATGAATAAAAAATTACCTTTTATGTACACAAATGTGTGCAGTCTAAATGCACAGCCACTCAAGAATGAAATATTTCCCACAGGAGACAGTAAGTGTGATAAAGCAGATTCATAATTTATTAGGTCTAATAGCCACCTGCCACTAGCTGATATCTGCCACAAATTATGAGCTCAGTAAACCCTATGTTTTGACTGTACATGTGGAGTGACAGGCTGAAGAAAAAAAAAAAAAAAGATGAGGTAAAAATGAGCCTCAGACTGTAGGATAGTAACAAGTAGGTCTGCTCTCTGAGACTCGATGCATGAGTCACAGATCCTTGCTTCGGCTCACATTTTTTGAGTTGAGGTTTCGTTGGTCCATGTAACAACCTGTGCTTCATTCCTGGTTACCTGATGAAAGAACCTGAAATCTGAAGTGGAGTGATACTCTTGTTAATGGCTGAGTCTTTAAGGAACATGGCCTCATATGTAACCTGAGTGATGTCAGTCCGGTGCTGTGGGAAATCACAGCACCGGACTGACATCCGGTAATATTGCTTCTTAAAGTATGTCTGTGTAGATTCTCAGTTATCCAGGTCATAGTAGTCTCTGGAGCTTGAAAAAGGCGACTGGACTTCTTTTTGTTTCTTGAAGACGTTTCACCTCTCATCCGAAAGGCTTCTTCAGTTCTCAACCAAATGGTGGAGAGACCCAGGTATTTAAACCCCTGTGGGCGTAGTCCCCTGGAGGTGGTTATGACCCTCTATTGATCATGTGCGTGAACACATGTGCCCAGGTGTGAAGGGGGCGTGGGTCATATTTAATCAGTGGTTTCAGTTGAAACCAATTTAGGACTCCGCTCCATTGTTTCCTGTGGCCTATTGAGGTCACTGGAACAAAGGTGTGAATGGGGGTTGAGACGTCTGGGAAGGGAGCTCAGGACAGCACTGTAAGCGGGGGAAAGTTGGTGACGTAATCCACCTCCTCTGTTCAATGATGGTTGTTCACAGTGGACATAGATGGCTTCTTTCACTCCTCTTTCAAACCATCTGTTTTCCCTGTCCAAAATGTGGACATTGGCATCCTCAAAAGAGTGCCCTTTTTCCTTCAGATGCAGATGTACTGCTGAATCTTGTCCTGTCGAGGTGGCTCTTCTATGTTGTGCCATTCGTTTGTGAAGAGGCTGTTTGGTTTCACCAATGTAGAGGTCCGAGCACTCTTCACTGCACTGAACAGCATATACTACATCGCTGATCTTGTGTTTGGCGGGTTTGTCCTTGGGATGAACCAGTTTTTGTCTTAGGGTGTGACTTGGTTTGAAGTATACTGAGATGTCATGCTTGGAGAAAATTCTTCTGAGTTTCTCTGACAAGCCTCACATATGGGATGACAATGTTGTTCCTCTTGTCCTTCCCATTCTCTGTAGTTTGTGTTTGGCCTTCATTCCTGTGCATCTTAGCTGATTTGATGAAGGCCCAGTTGGGGTAACCGCATGTTTTGAGGGCTTTCTTAATGTGTGTGTGTTCCTTATGCTTCCCTTCTGCCTTAGAGGGAACACTTTCCGCACGGTGTTGTAGGGTCCTGATCACCCCAAGTTTGTGTTCCAGAGGGTGGTGGGAGTCAAAGAGGAGATACTGGTCTGTGTGTGTGGGCTTCCGGTAAACTTCAATGTTGAGGCTTCCATCTTCCTCGATAAGCACCGCACAGTCCAGGAATGGTAACTTGTTATCTCTGGTGTCCTCCCTGGTAAAACGTATGTATTTATCCACTGAGTTAATGTGACGAGTGAAGGCTTCTACTTCTTGGGTTTTGATTTTGACCCAGGTGTCATCTACATATCTGTACCAGTGGCTAGGTGCCTTCCCTTTGAAAGAACCAAGAGCTTTACTTTACTTTTATACTGCTGATAATGGCAAGGGGAGGTGCACGGTTGTGCTGAATTCATCGGATTACCACAACAAAATTACTACACTCCTCAGTGACAACAATACTTATGAGGTCTTGAGACGTGATCCCACAAGCAACTACAAGAAAAAAGTTGTTTGCTGCCTGCAACAACTTGAAAAGGAAAAAGCCATTGACCGCCCCACTTACTACCGCCTGTACCCTGGAGAAGCCACTCCATGCATTTATGGACTCCCAAAGATCCACAAAGAAGGAGTCCCACTTCGACCCATTATCAGCAGTATAACCTCGGTCACCTACAACATTTCCAAACACCTCGCCACCATCTTATCACCGCTTGTTGGCATCACACCCCACCACATCGAAATGGATGTGCCATGGGCTCCCCAGTGTCTCCCATTGTAGCCAACCTTTACATGGAGGAAGTGGAAAGTAAAGCTCTTGGTTCTTTCAAAGGGAAGGCACCTAGCCACTGGTACAGATATGTAGATGACACCTGGGTCAAAATCAAAACCCAAGAAGTAGAAGCCTTCACTCGTCACATTAACTCAGTGGATAAATACATACGTTTTACCAGGGAGGACACCAGAGATAACAAGTTACCATTCCTGGACTGTGCGGTGCTTATCGAGGAAGATGGAAGCCTCAACATTGAAGTTTACCGGAAGCCCACACACACAGACCAGTATCTCCTCTTTGACTCCCACCACCCTCTGGAACACAAACTTGGGGTGATCAGGACCCTACAACACCGTGCGGAAAGTGTTCCCTCTAAGGCAGAAGGGAAGCATAAGGAACACACACACATTAAGAAAGCCCTCAAAACATGCGGTTACCCCAATTGGGCCTTCATCAAATCAGCTAAGATGCACAGGAATGAAGGCCAAACACAAACTACAGAGAATGGGAAGGACAAGAGGAACAACATTGTCATCCCATATGTGTCAGGCTTGTCAGAGAAACTCAGAAGAATTTTCTCCAAGCATGACATCTCAGTATACTTCAAACCAAGTCACACCCTAAGACAAAAACTGGTGCATCCCAAGGACAAACCCGCCAAACACAAAATCAGCGATGTAGTGTATGCTGTTCAGTGCAGTGAAGAGTGCTCGGACCTCTACATTGGTGAAACCAAACAGCCTCTTCACAAACGAATGGCACAACATAGAAGAGCCACCTCGACAGGACAAGATTCAGCAGTACATCTGCATCTGAAGGAAAAAGGGCACTCTTTTGAGGATGCCAATGTCCACATTTTGGACAGGGAAAACAGATGGTTTGAAAGAGGAGTGAAAGAAGCCATCTATGTCCACTGTGAACAACCATCATTGAACAGAGGAGGTGGATTACGTCACCAACTTTCCCCCGCTTACAGTGCTGTCCTGAGCTCCCTTCCCAGACGTCTCAACCCCCATTCACACCTTTGTTCCAGTGACCTCAATAGGCCACAGGAAACAATGGAGCGGAGTCCTAAATTGGTTTCAACTGAAATATGACCCACGCCCCCTTCACACCTGGGCACATGTGTTCACGCACATGATCAATAGAGGGTCATAACCACCTCCAGGGGACTACACCCACAGGGGTTTAAATACCTGGGTCTCTCCACCATTTGGTTGAGAACTGAAGAAGCCTTTCGGATGAGAGGTGAAACGTCTTCAAGAAACAAAAAGAAGTCCAGTCGCCTTTTTCAAGCTCCAGAGATTGCTTCTTAAACTCTAAAGTGTAGACCCACAGAGATGATGTTACTGTAATCAGCCTTGAAGTGTCTGTTTTTTTTTTTACTGTATTTTAAAAAAATCTTTACTATGTTTATTGCCATAAAAGAAAGTAGAAAAAGCAGGAAGTTAAACTAGAACTAGACACAAAAGAAAAATAACCTTCAAAGTAGAAAAGTAATCAAAACACAGAAATAAGACTTATATTGGACATGATAGCAGACGGGGGAGCAGGTCTAACAGAAAGACATGTTAGAGGGAACTCAAACTATAGTGCAAAGAATAAAAATCAAACCATCAACAAAAACAAAGGGCTGCAACTGAAACTCATCAAAGTCATAGCAAGAACCCCAAAACAAACACACGGGAATCAAAAACAAAAACACTAGAACAGCAATGAAATATAACCAGGATCCAAAATACAGTAACAAGATAAAAGTAACATGATTAGAATAAAAATGAAATCCCAAACTCAAAATATTTAACAAGAGCTCCAAAGTCAAAAGCCACACAAAAACTGGGACCATGTCAAAATCTTAATGTATGGTAAACCACAATCCCACTCAAACGCTTGCGTGACATCTTTTTTCCTTCTTATCCCTGTCATGCGTAAAGATCTTGATAAACTTGCTGTCCTTGGACTTATCTTCAGCATCTAACAATAGCAAGGGACCATAAAAATAATTGCTTTTGATATTAAGGGTCAGATAATTTCTAACATTTTAAACAAAGCTCAACAAATATCACCTTTTTTTTCTGCAACACTTGGTTTACTGTGTTGTGTTGTGTGTGTGTGTGTGTGTCTATTTCAAGCAGTACAGTATTTCTGTAAAGTATATTATTTACATTAATGGACCATTCTTGGATCATTCTAATCATTCATGGAAACTGATACTAAAAAAGGAGGACAAGAAAGGAAGATGAAAGAATACGTTAGAGACTGTTCTAAGTAATGTAGCTGGTTTTAGGTTATTTTTAATCCCATAGTGGAGATGTTAGATGATGTCTGTTGAAGTTATCTGGTTAATTTTTCAGTTGTCTTTGATAATTAATGAAATGAAATGATAGCCTTTCAATAACAAAATAATTTTGTGAGAATGAAGATAATATGAAGATGAAGATAATATGATAGCCCATCTAACAACATATTAAGAGCAGTAAACCTGAGAGCCACAGAACAGCACTTTAGGCACTTTAAACTCTTCCAGAGTGGCCAAATTTACAACCTGGTTGATTGTTGTCCAAATACTTATGAACTTATGAAGTATATCTGTTCACAATGAAACAAATCGGCCTACGCTTACATTGCACTTTATTTATTTTTTACATCTCACTACACTTCTACATGTTAGGGTAGCCCAAAAATATATCAAAACAGAAGAGTATTGATTTATAGGAATTGGAATGGTCTCAACTGATGTTTAAAATTCAGTAAATTCAGCCCTAGTAACAAGAGCCTTAAATCATGACCATTTTCAGAATATATGTTACTTCATGAGAGCCCTCAGAGAAGAGTTAAATTACCAGTATTGTACATACTCACAGAGCTAGAAACACATTTCAACAATTATGATCTAAGAATGAACTAGTCCTTTGGCTCTCTTCCACAGTGTGCCTTTTGTGCTGTCTCTCTCCCTTCAGCCCCAACTGGATGACTGCCCCTCCCTGAGCCTGGTTCTGCTGGAGGTTTCTTCCTGTTAAAAGGGACTTTTTCCTTCCCACTGTCGCCAAGTGCTGCTCACAGGGGGTCGTTTTGCCTGTTGGGTTTTCTCTGTAGGGTCTCTACCTTACAATATAAAGCACCTTGAGGCAACTGTTTGTTGTGATTTGGCGCTATATAAATACAATTTAATTTAATTTAATTGAAAAAAATAATTTCCGAGGCGCTTTTAGTTCCTGCTTGAGTTTTTTAGTAATTTTACTTTAGCTGTATCAGCAAAATATTACAGTATTTTTTCCTCATTAGCTTTTTTACTATTTACCTTCCAATATCAAAATATTGTTTCCTGTGTACAGAAGTAATGTCTGTTTTTAAGTAAAGGTATATCTGCTAGCAGCTATACTGTTGTGTTCAATGTATAATATTGATACAGAGCTTTAGTAGGTAAACTGAAAATATGAATAAAAAAAAAAAAATTCTGTGCCTCGTACCTTTTCATCGCTATTTTAAGCAGTGTAGTAGAAAAGATTTTGCATTGTGGTGTTGAATTGTCCAAAATATCTTTTGTATATCTTTTAAAATTCTTCTTCCTTGTCCAAACATTCCACCTACATTATCCACAATCCTGCTTGAGTCAGGGACTTTTTTTTTTTTTGTAGTGTCTAATGTTGCCTGAAGCTGTTGGTCTTGAGCAGAGATGAGGAATAGGCAAGCGTGTTCTTGTAAGCTCACCTTGTTCTCTCTCCACATTCAAATTTCTCATTCATTTTTCAGCTTGTATTCTTTAACCTAAACCAACCTTGACTCCCCAGGGGTAGGCAATTTGTTGGAATTTGCACACCTTCCTCTGGGAATCAAAATGGCTTCATTCCATTCATTTATTTTTCTTTACATAAGCGGTAGAACCTGTTAACAGACTTTAATGTTAAAAAAAAAAAAAAGAAAATAAAGAAAAAGTATAATTTACTCAATTACTTTCACTTCCTCATTCCTCATAAATTGATTCATTTAAGTTATAACATGGTACCAAAAAGGTGAGCAACATCTGAAAACCTTCATTAAGTGACATTTTTATCATTTTGATGTCTTCCATTTTAGGATGTATTAAAGCCAAACTGGGTTTACTTTATCATTTCTTAAGCGCTTTACCTATTAAACCTTTGACTCTGTCTAACTACAGTACGTTCGCCTCTTTAACGACCTAAGTCTTTATCTATTCCAGGTCTTACGTGTATCTTGAAAATCAGAATTTTTGATATGCTCTACAGCCCTGAAAAGGAGATACAGTGACCTAAACTTTCAAGCTCTTAATCAAAAGTTCAAGCAATTCTATGCAGATAGTTTGACATTGCCCATAACCTCATCGTGTTAAGGAGGGAACACACTCCTTTTTTTTTTCTTCTTTTTTCTATTGGAGTAGAAAAAACAGTTTTATAATTTACAGCTCATTAACTGAAATGATTGCTATAAAAATTAATGAGAGGGTAAACCAGTGAAATGTGTAAAATGTCTGATCCTGGTGGTTAAAAGAATAAAACCTCTGGGTTTAATGGGAAGCTGACATAGAGTACATGGTAACTTGGATTACAATACATTCCATCAATCCATCCATCCATTTTCTAATGCTTATCCGTGGCTGGGTCACAGGGGTTGCAGCCTAAGTATAGAAACCCAGCCTTCCCTCTACCCAGCCACTTCTTCCAGTTTATCCGTTGGGACACGGTGCCATTCCCAGGCCAGCCAAGAGATATAATCTCCCCAGCATGTCCTGGGTCTGCCCTGGGGCCTCTTTTCGGTAGGACACCTCATCCAAGACGTGTCCAGGAGGCATCCTAGTCAGATACCCAAACCACTTCAACTGGCTACTTTCAAAAAGTGGGAGTAGGGGCTCTATTCTGAGCCCCTCTGGAATGACTGCACTTGTCACCTTATTTCCAAGGGAGAGGCCAGGCACCCATTGGAGGAAGTTCCTTTCTGCCCCGTGTGTCCGCAATCTCATTCTTTCACTCACTTTTCAAAGCTTGCGACCATAGGTGAGATTAAGGATATAATTTGACCAGTAAATGGACAGCTTTGCTTTTATGCTCAGCTCTCTTCACCATAATGGGCTGGTGTAGTTTCTGCATTGCTGCAGTCGCAGCCCCAATCCATCTATCAATCTCTGGCTCCCCTCTTCCCTCACTTGTGATCAACATCCTGAGATACTTAAACTCCTCCACTTGGGGCAGAAACTTGTCCCTGACCCAGAGTGGGCTCATCACCCCTCAGACTTGGAGAAGCCCAGTGATGGTCCCCAGACTCTGCTTCCTCTACGGAAGGTGTGTCAGTGGGATTAAGGAGGTCCTTGAAGTATTCCTTCCAACACCCTCCGAAGTTCCACAGGTTAACCAAACCCGATAGGATTCCTTCTTCATCTTGATGGCTCCCTTCATGGTCCGTTCGGAGTCCTCAGCCTCACTTAGAATGCTGTAAAAGTTCTGCCAGAGATGGAAGTTGAAGATCGCGCAGACTGAGGTCACTATACATTTAGGTGTGCCAGGTCTGTCCAGCATCCTCCTCCGGCACCTGATACAGCTCACCACCAGGTGGTGATTGGTTGACAGCTCAGCTCCTCTCTTCACCCGAGTGTCAAGAACACATGACCGCATAGCTGATACAATTACAAAAATTGACCTGTTACCTAGGGTGTAAGGATGCACTTATGCACATCTTTATGTTTGAACATAGTGTTCATTACGTACAAACTGTGGTTTGCACAGAAGTCTAATAACAGAACACCACTTGCGGTCTGGCTTGTCAGGCAGGCTGTTCCTCCCAATCACACCCTTTCAGGTCTCACTGTTGTTGTCCACGTGAGTGATGAAGTCTTCCAGTAGGACAACGGAGTCACTGGATGGAGCACCTTCAAGCACCCCACCCAGCGACTGCGGGAAGGCTGGGTACTCTGAACTGTCATTTGGCACACACAACAATCAGGACTTGTTCCCTGGCCTGAAGGCACAGGGAAGCGTCCCTCTCATCCACCACTGAAAATGTACAGGCAGCAAGCTGAGGGGATACAAAGATACCCACCCCAGCCTCCAACTTCTCTCCAAGGGCAGCTCCAGACTCGAACAGCATCCAGTCCCTCTCTAGGGGACTGGTTTCAGAGCCCAGGCAATGCATTGTGGTGAACCTGACTATATCCAGTACCTCTCAACTTTACGCACTAGCTCAGGGTCTTTCCCCACTAGAAGTCATGTTCCATGTTCCAGTAGCCAGCCTCAATATCCGGGGATCAGTCCACCAGGTCCACTGCCCTTGGATACCGTTCAACAGACAGTGCACTCCAACCTCTACAATGCTTACTGGGGATGGTGGGTCTACAGGAGGGCTGGCACATGTCTCCTCTTCAGGCTGTGCCTGTGCGTGGGGCCCCATTAGCCCTATCCTTGGCAGGGTCAACTTTTCCTTTGATCTTTAACTCATGAGGGTCGTTTGGATTGTTCTTTGTCTGGCCCCTCACCCAGGACCAATTTGTCTTGGGAGAACCAGGCGGAGTCAAAAGGGGTCAATTTGTCATGGTCCTGGGCCGTCTGCCCAGCGTTTTGTGTTTTTTAGTTTATTTTCCCTGAGTGTTTAATTCCCAGTGTGTTTGGATGATCTTGTTCCCTTTGTCTCTGTCTCCCCTGCTCCATGGTCTTGTCTGTTTTGTCCTGATGTCTTGTCCCTGACCTCCTGTGTTTTCATGTTGAGTTATTCCTAGTGTTGTGACTAGTCTGCGTCTCTGCCCCGTGTCTGTGTGCCAGTTCCCCGTATGTAGTCTGCGTGCACCTTGGTTAGTCACTTCCTGTATTATTTTGACAGTCTTGTGTTCCCTGTGCTTTGTGTCTAGTTTTGCTAACCCCTGTTATTAGTTTCATTTGCTTCACCTGTTGCTCCCTGCTGTTTCCTCTTGCCCTGATTACCTGCTGTGTATTTAAGCCCTCAGTGTTCATCTGTTTCTTGTCGCGTCGTCTTCAGTATTCCCTCGCTGTGTGTCTCCCTGCTCCTCCTCGGGTTTTTGTTTAGCTTCTTCCCAGTATAGGTTTGTTTTGTATTCTGTTATTTTCCAATAAATCCTGTTTTGTGAGTCTGCATCCTGGGGTCCAATTCTGCCTGCCACACACACGCCATGACACAATTGGCCCCAGACAACATAGCCCCTGGGATCACTGGGACACAGGAAACCCTCCACCACAATACAGTGGCGATTTGCAGAAGGCATAATATATTTTACATCAGAATTTAGGATATTTTTTTGCGAGGTCCAATATAGGCAAGAAACCAATCTCTCCCAACACCTGTTCACACAGTTGCAGAGAGTCATACATTAAATTTCCTTTAATGCAAGACCTGCAGACTGCAGGAGTTTAGCAAGACCAAGGAAGTTCCTTAAGCTGGTAATGAAAAGATTCTGTATTAAACATGCATTTGCACTGCTGGACATCAGTCCCCAGACACAAAATGGCAGAGTCAATTGGAAAAAGTAATTTAATTTTATTATGGGTTATCAAGATTATCCAAAGGGAAAGTAATTAAATGAAGATCTGCGACAAACTTTTTCCAAAATCATTTCTGAGTCTTCTTCAATTTATTCTCACTGTCAAGACAGTTCAACATCTCAATTTGACCAGAGGAGCCTCCATGTGCCCCTTTTGAGAGTGTTTTTAAAACGTGTCACCTCATTTCGTCCCTTTGCTAAGTACTTCAAAAAAAGCCCTCATGTTCAGTGTCATTCATGTGTGTGTGGACAATTTTTGATTTAATAAATAATTAAAGAGGTAATTACTAAATGTAATGTGATGACTCTGAACATCCCTGATTTATAATTTACAACTATTTCATAATCCTCTTTCCTAAAGATCTTATCCCTGGTGTGAGCTGGGTAGGTATTAATAAAGGTATTGCTATAGAGATACAGACTGAGCCAATAATAATGACACCTGTATCCTTATATGACTTACATAAATGCACCCCTCCTCCATGTGTTTCACTTGTAGATATAGACTCAAAGAGCATAAATTGGCAGATTCAACTGAAACTGTAGTGTATGAGAGAAAACAGGCCACAAAATCTAATATACAGACACAGTTAGTTTTCTCTTTTAGCCTCTGGGTACCAGTGCCAACAACAATTTGTCAAGTGCCAGTTTCTGACTAAATTTTAGCCTAATGCACTGTGGTGCTCTGGCATTCAGACTTAGTTGATCAATAGAATAGTATAGAATAGTAGGTGGAGGTAAGAGACGGAGGAGGCAGAGATACAGAAGTGTGAAAGCGACTCAGTCTGCATAAGATAATTGTGTTTACATTTGCCATTAGTTGAATGCTTAGTGTCCCTTTTATTGTATGTGCATGTGCCAGGTTGTGTAGCGTTTGTGTTTGTGTGAATGTATGTCTCTCTTTTCAGTGGGATAACTTGTGCATGGAGATGAATATGTGATTGATGCATAATAATGCAATCAAAGACTGTCAATCTCTCCTCTGTTAGGTGACTGCTCTGTCATACTGGTTGTTAATTCTGACTCTGTGACAGCCTTTATAGTCTATTTGCCTTTGTTTTGACTGCATACTAATCATGTTTAGAATGTGAATGGGAAGTTTAGGTCACCCTGTCTCATTGCCAAGAACAATACAATGGGCCTGCAGTCTTTCAGATTTAAGAGGGGAATTTGTAAGCAAATACTGGGACACTAAAAAGCATCCACATGAACAGACATAATCAGACATGCCAACATACATGCACATGCACTAATTGAAGCTTGTATTTTGGACACCTGTTCATTATTTCTCTCAGTAGGGAACTTAGTTTCCTGCCACTCTCCATGTTGTTACACCCACATTTGTACTGTGCAGCATGGGTGTGTAGATGTATTTAAATTTGTTGACATATATACACGCTTTTAAAATATTTTTCAAAAGTATTATTTTTACACTTTTTGTGTCAATAGGAGAATAGAAATAGAAAGATGATATGCTGCTGAAGAAACAGCAAGGTGACAGGCCACTTGCCAGATAGTGCTCCTTTGAATTGTTTAGGGGACAGCAGTACTTGTGAGACTGGTGAGTTAGTTACAGTTTCTTCTGAAAATCTTAGACTGTAGCAAGGAGTGAGCATAGCAGCAGAACATATCAGTAAAATCTTTATAAGTAGAAGCTTTAAAGGAGACAGGAAACACTGGAGTGTTTCTAGACGTTCTGCACAAGCATTTCTGCAGAAGCACAGAAAAAAAAACAAACAAAACAGACAAGATTAAGGACCAGGAACTTAGCAGTTGGTTAAGTAAAGAATTCAGAAATCAAAAGACACATTAAGCTTACTTCTCTTTGAAATCATGGAATTCCAGCAGTGGCATCAGTTTAGGACTATCTACAGTCTGGAGAAGTGAGGTCAGCAAGGGACTATTGATGTCTTGCAGCCTAATAGCCATTCCTTTCATTTGACAACAAAACCAGGAAATATCCACAAATTGTGGAGTGGAAAATGGCACCAGCTGCTTTGGACTGATAAGTCAGAAATTGGAGTATTTAGATCTTGAAAAGCAACTTGCAAGTTGGTGGCCTCAATGAAGAAATTTGTAAGAAAATGAAGCAACAGTACAATTTTCAAAAAAAAAAAAAAAATCTCTATATACACACTAGAATAAAATTAAAAGCCATTTCTCTGACAGAGTTTAAACCCCTGCTCAAAAAACACAGAGCTTGGCCATGACATAACAGGAGGAAGTGCAGTTGCACAAGGTCAATGTTAGGCAGCAGAAATATGGACACAAACAATTGTTTCAATCTTGAAGATGTTAAAATGTAAATCAGTATGCATACGACACAGAGCCTTACAATTATGAGTGAAGGAGAAGAATCAGCACCAGCTATCAATGCCACACAGTTCTGGCTTCGAAATCTCGTCCCAAACTCTATCATATCTCCCAGAATGTAATCCTTCTTTTAAAAATAAACATCACACATGCTTCTTCGCGACTGATGCAGCAGTGAAGTCTTACTACCTCACTTGCATAAAAAAAACACCCAGACACAAAAACAAGTTCTGTTCCTCTTCCTGTGAGGAAAAGCTGTGGACTTAATGTTCTGTAAGGCTCAAGTTTGTGCAACCGGTACACACACAAGAATTCACTGTGATAACTTAGTACTCACAATTGCTCCCATATATATATACACACACACACACACACACACACACATATATATATATATATATATATATATATATATATATATATATATATATATATATATATATATATATATATATATATACACACACACACCATCTACTACCACACAAAGGCTGACAGCAGAGGATTCCCTGGGTGTCCTCCCTGTTATGTAATACATTATGATGTGTAGTGAAAAAAGAAATAAAGCATTGCGTAAAATCAATTTTTTCATCTGATTTTTAGCATTTCTGTCTTGCAAAACATAAAATCATGCATTAGCTTTTCAAATATTTATTTCCCAAACCTGCAAGTTGCCATTTAAAGAAGGCAATGGATTTCCTGAAGGACTGGAGTATGCAACAAGAATGAGTGGTCTGTGGGTAACAGTGAAACATGGTAAAGATCTGGGTCTGAAAGTACATTTCCACAGTTGAAAAATTAGGGCTTCCTTGTTGCAAAGTACAAGAATCCATGTGTAGTCATTGACCCAAATGTCACTTTACATTGAGCCAAAACATACAGAGCTGTCAAAAAGTATTTGCCCCCTTACTGATTTTGATATGAGCACGCCAGATCTTGTCTGATCTCAGAAGCTCAGGTGGGCCAGGCCTGATTAGTTGTTGGATGAGAGATTGCCTGGGAATACCAGGTGCTGCAAGCTTGGACTCATCTCTATGCTTGTCCTGCTAGGTTCAGTACTGTAGACCATGATATTTTGCTACAGAGATTAGAGCATGACATAGGTATTAAAGGTACCGTGCTGCAATGGTTTGAATATATTAGCAAATAGAATCCAATTTGTTCAGGTAAATGGGCAGCGGTGACACGGTAGCGTGGTGGTTAGCACTGCTTCCTCACAGCTAGAAGTACAGCTAGAAGGTCTCGGTTTGAATCCACCTTGGCCTGGGCCTTTCTGTGTGGAGTTTGCATGTTCTCCCCGTGGGTTTCCTCTGGGTACTCCAGTTTCCTCCCACAGGCATGCATCCACCTCCAAAGACATGCAATTACTCTCTCTGTGTTGGCCCTGCAACAGGCTGGCGACCTGTACAGGGTGTACCCTGCCTCTCACCCTATGACAGCTGGGATAGGCTCCAGCCCCCCCGCGACCCTGAACAGGATAAGCGGAAGAGAATGGATGGATGGATAAATGGGGAGTATTCTTCACACACTAAGATTAATTATGGAGTTCCACTTGTTTATTAGAAGGCATAGCATACATTTTCATTCTACACAGATGATACTCAGCTTTATCTATCCATAAAGACCTGGATGACCTCAATACAAAAGGTTATTATATTATTATATTCAGACATTTTTTGTAGCTCATGTTTGACATATCTTTTTCAGTGTCAATAAAATAATTTAACACACTTCAGTCAAGGTTAAGACAAGGTTATGTAGATATATAAACTTCACTCTGATGTACAGTTTCCATAAAATGAATCACTGACCATAAGAGAAATGACTTCCATCTAAGTTGTATATATTTATTTTTTAACTTGCCACAACTGTATACTTTCAGAGATTACAGGAAATCTGTTGAAAGCAGTAGTTTAATGCATATCCAACCGCGCAGAAGTAAAAAATCTGAAATCAATAATGCAATTCGCTATTGGTTTAAAAGGGTAAACAGAGCTGACCTGTCCTCATGACCTCGTGCTCTCTTCTGGGTTTAATTCTGTGACTTGATGCTAGTATGAAAATGAGAATATATATATATATATATATATATATATATATATATATATATATATATATATAGGGAAGGTGCAAGAGAGAGAGGGAAAGGGAGCAAATTGCTGTCTAGCCTTCTTAACCAGAAATCTTCCTCTTCTCAATCTCTTAGATGCACTGAACATTATTATGGAGGGCACATGTATGTTGATGGATTAACTTCTCACAGTTTAATCAAATATGGACAAAAACACTACACAGTCTGTCTCACCTCCAGGCATGGGTAGTGGCTGTAGTGTCAATGAATGTTCATTATTATATGCCAAATATCAGGGGTTATGTAGCAGTAAGACAGTGTAGGGAGAAAAAATACAATGAGATGGAGAAAGAAATAAAAAATCAGAAACGGAAATATGCAGACAAAAACGAGCCATATAAAGAGAGGCTTGGAGAGACAGATAAAAAGACAAGTGTTAAATCTATGACTTTTATTCATGAGAAATAGCCCTAATCATCTCTGCCTCATTAAATCCTACTTTTCTTCATCTCCACCTCCTCTATACAGGCATTAAGATACCTGTATTATACCAACTAAAGAGGATTTTGTTCAGAGATATTGGCTTATGTTTAATTGAAGAAGGTGTAATTAAGGCTTTCTTGTTGCAGTGAGGAAAGTATATTGCAATGGAAGTTGAAAATATGGGATATGAGGCAAAAAAAAAAAATCTAATGGATTAATCTATATCATCAAAATGTGCGTGCATATTAGGGTTTAATATTTTTCCCGAAAATGACATGAATCAAATCCCGGGAAATGACGAGCCATTTCCCGGGAATCCCGGGAAAAAGTTTATTTATTTTTTTATTTTAATTAGGCCTTCTGTAACCTGTGTCGGCCTTAACCTATTCTGATATTGTAGAGGTAGCTTTCCAGCTATGTCCTGTTATGCCCAGTAGGGGGTAACGTCGGCTTGATTAACGCAATAAAACCTACATCTGGACATTCGAGTGCTCGAGCTATGCGGTGTTGTATCGTTCCTCAACACTCCCTTTACAAATATAATTCGAATATTCCTCCATTGTACATGGAATTATAACAAGCTATTTTACAACTGCTGGTGCAAAACAATACGGTTCATCTCCACAGCATTGATAAAGGCTCAGCCACGCTGTCGTGGCGACATCTGTTGCGCTATATCTCCACCAGTGGAACGCTGTAATAGTCATTGAAAAGTTAACTACTGTACTACACTATAATATGGCATAACACAGGGCCTTGAGTAATGCACTACGACTTGGTCATTGCCATTCTGGCAACAGCAAATTTATAACACCGTGTCTGAGGGTTAAAGTAGGTTCGCTGTGAATCGTCTATTGAAAAACTGGCCAATCATTATAGCCTAAAAAATATACATTTTACTCAACTCCATTTTAAAAGCGAAATATGTTAAAGCAATCTATTTCATGATCATTTCTTCACCCATTAGGCCCGTATCCTAATTCATGATTGTTAGTAAGCGGCTGCAAACGAGGAAAAGAAACACTCGAAGTTAAACAGATATTTCTTTATTGTTCAGGGCAGGCATATTTTATAGGCTATATAATGCAATATAACAATATATAATAATATGAAATTATATAATACAAAATACCTTAGGGTAAACACATTGCCTACGATTTCAACAAATTAAAGAGGAAAAAAGCACAACTGTGTAATACCTCTATTAAAACGCTTGAGATGAAGGCTGAAGCCTTAAACGGAGGCTGAACGTGCCTGAAATGAAGAGTAATGCTTTTCGCATTAAACGAACCCTTCTCTCAATATTTCCTTAAATTTAACATTCTGAAGCTTTCTTTTCTTTCTGAAAGTCAAATCGACGCGCGCGACTTTTTTCCCGGTTTCCCGTCTAACGTTTCCCGGGAAACGGGAAATTGTTCTGATCGCATTTCCCGGGAATCCCGGATCCCGGGATTAAACCCTAGTGCATATGTGTGTGTCTGTGTATTGGCTTCACCTTGAAGCAGCAGCAGGCTGAACAATCAGATATTTGATCTGGGCTTAGAAGGAAGACTTAATCCCTGGAACGGTGAAAAGGTTTTCTCCCAAGTTGCATTTATGCAATTTTGCCATCTAGAGCAATTCTATAGAATTGTATTACTGCAATTTCAACATCCTAGCCAGGATTAGTGTGTGTTGGCATCTATTTGTGTGCATTTGTGTACTTGTGTGTTCATGTGTGTGAGGTCTGGAAATCGGTCTGGTCTGGCTTGTGAGCATGTGTGAAGCGGCAAATACCTCAAAGCAACTGCTAACGAAGTGTGAGAGGGCGCTTTGAGAGAGGATGGAAACATGAAATTCCTTCTTTGAGTGTAACTCCTTGGGGCAGATGGCACACATATGCACATATGTACATACAAAGAGAGAGAAGAAGAGTATGAAGGCATCCAAAGATTAAATTCCTGGTATGTGAATACATTTTGAATTTCATCTAATGAACAAGAACTGTTCCGAACTAGGTAAACCGAAAATGATCCCTGGCAGTAGAGTTTACTGACAGATGAGGGCTTAAGCAATATCGATATACTATTAGACCCTATTATGTGTGAAAACATTAAGTGTAAGAACCAAAGTCATAATAATTATCTATGTGTAATGTATGATAATATTTTAAAGTATTTAAATAATGACAGTGAAACACTCTTCCATAAAAGGGCTAAACCATATAACCCCATGCCGGTATGGATGTCTTCTGATGTCTTTATGGAGGCTAAAGACACTTTTAAAAACTGTGTTTTATTTGATAAAGGTAGATATGGACCAGAGTATGAATACAAGAAATGCGCAAATGTAAGATTTAAATATGCTGTGTGCTTTATTAAAATAAATGAGCAGGCCATGAGGGCAAACTCCATGGCCAACAAGCTGCTGCTTTTATTAATGAATTTTGGAAAGAAGTAAAGGTCATTAACAATACTAAGATGCCTTTGCCAGCCAGTATCGACAGGGCAACTGCAGCTGAAAATACTGTCAAAAAGTGGAGAAAGCATTTTATATATATATATATATATATATATATATATATATATATATATATATATATATATATATATATTTTTTTTTTTTTTTGTTTTGTTTTGTTTTCTCTTCCTTTGTGTTGTTGTTTATTTCATTCATTCAAATGGACTATAATGTCTGAAATTGAATAAAATAAAGTTTGAGAGGTGAGTGGCATTACACAGAGAAAGAAACCCTTCACGTAAAAACTGTTGATTATAGGACAACTTTCTAGACTATATATGTATGGGTATTTACAAATATAGTTCAAATCAAATCTCCACACATTGCTGGGACTGTGGTAACTGTAGCTAGAGGGATAGCCAAAGTAATTCATCTAAATAAAATTGTGACTGTGACTTTGCTACTGTTTTGCCATCATTACTATTCCTTTAACAACCTTCATAAAAAATTTTGTCGTTTTCAACTGTAAAAATGTCACTTGTAAACTGTGATGAACTTTAATGAGTTTACTCGTTATTTTGCATTACATTTTTTTGAGGGAAAAATATCTACACTTGCTTCCCTTAATTAGCTTGTTAAGATTGTCAGCATGTCTATCTTGAAACAATGGGGCACCGCTATTGTTTCGTCTTTCCTTTACTCATCTCCCCTTTCCCAGTCTGTTGTCTCCTCTTCTTTCATTGCATGTAAACACTGCCAGGGCTTGGTGCTTGGTTAAAGGGATGGACACAGTTCACAGACCTTGGGGCCATCTGTTCCCCCTGATTAAAGGGGAGTGTAAATATCTCTCTGGCCAAATATTGATATCAATTCAATGAGAGGTGCCATCTTGTTGCTTTTCTGAGCCAAAACAGTGTGTATGTGTGTACTTTTCGATATCGGTGCGTGTCTAGCCATAAGACAGGCCCATGGGTGATGACAGCGCAGACTCATCTCATCTTGTCCACCTTTACTCTCCTGAGTATGTGTTTTCATCATTCAGATGACTGTGTATTGGTTTGTGTGGGTGTGGGTGCTGGCTGCTGCCTGTGTGGCTCTGTTTATGTGTTTATGCATAAAACATGTTGATGCGTTTGATTTTGCAGCTCCAAAATGACTCGGTCGCCAGACTGCTATCAGATTTAGTCAGTCCCTGCCTGAGTTGGGTAAATAAGAAGTAATGAAGGAGCCAAGAATAAATTCTCTGGTGGCTTCACAGCACTGGCCTCAGTTTAAGCAACTCACCAGCCAACATATCCACAGCATAATGAGTTGGAATCTCCCTGGAGTATCGGGATGAATCTAAACACTCGGTGTAACCTATCAGCATGTGTACTTTTTTTTATTTTTTTATTTATTTTTTTATGCACACATGCTTGTGAATGAGGTTCTTCTCCCAAGAGCACTTGGGTAAATCTAACCGCAGCTCATTGGCATAAGAGGATTTGACTTTTTCGTTATCGTGGTAATGAGCTGTGATAAACACCAGCAGATAAGTTGCATGTTTCACACAAATAGTAATAATAATAAATAAAATAGGGATAATAACACATTGTCAGGGTCGCCATGCAGTATTCCCATGGGCCTTGCCGTAGCAGGAATTTGGCAGGTTTAACGCAAACCACTGATTGTGGTTTGAATTTGTGACATTTCTATTCATTATTTAAAAAATTATTTCACAATACATCACCATCACAACTTTTAGCAATTTGTATGTGGTTTTCTCAATGTTAGGATTCCACCACAGATTTAAAAACTATATTTTGAATAATGACATTATATTGAAAGACCAGCACTTTCATTTCCAGAACAGGGAGTTAAATTCCCTTCAAAAACGATATTATGTGTTGAACAGTATTTGAATGCATTCAGACCTTGAATTTCTTTTTCCCGTGTTGAAAGTCTGAGCCAAGAGGTTGTGTTTATTTCTCGTGTTTACCTTCACTTTTTGGCTCATCATACAGAAAGACATTTGCAGAACTTTTGATCTTGCCTCCTTTTTCTTTATCACGAATAGAAAAATCATTCTGTTTTAAATAGCGTGCACTCTGCTGTGTCTGATTTCTTCTACAGAAACCTTTTAGAGTCATATTCATTATCCATTTCATAATTTATCCCTAATTGTACTAATTAAGAAAACTAAGATGGGCTACTTAAAAAGCAGAGGGACATATAATTGACGGATTTGCCAGAAAGACCACGTACATAGGTCCTCGTTTGACAAGTCTTAGACTGTCACCTCTGCCCACTTTCTCTCATGCTTTTTATGCTCAGAAGATGTTGTACAAGGAGACAGCCATCATCATCATCATCATCATCATCATCATCATCATCTCCTGAATTAATTACAGATACTCATCTGCAATCAAATCCCTCCCAGTCACCCCGTCCTGACTGTGTTCTTTGTTCATATAAGCAATCATATCAGTGTTTGTGAATATATATGCATATCAATGTGCAACAATATCTGCCTGAATTTCCATGAGAGCCTGCAGTTGTGTGCGTATGGGAGACCCTGCCGCATATCAGCTTGAGATGTACAATAAACCATGGGTGTCCCCTAGCACCCATGTGTTAATAATGGAAGAAGTAGCTTTCTTTCTGTTATGTATTATTAAAAGAGATTATGCACACACCACATCTACAGGGACAAATGAATCAGCACAGAATAAACCTGTGTGTGCATAGTGTACTGACTGTGCGTGTGTGCATGGTAATGTGATGAGTGTGGGTTGAAGATCAAAGATTTTAGATAAGAGGAGTAGTTAAGTGTGCATTTTTCCTTCTTTTAGGAACCAAAGAACGATCATACTCAGGAACAAAATGCGTTTTAGAACATTTGATGTGAGCCGGTGAATAATGAAGGATACTAAACTAAGGCATATCCTTGATTACTGTAAACAGCATATATATATATATATATATATATATATATATATATATATATATATATATATATATATATATATATATATATATATATATATATATATATATATTAGTTGTGTTTGTTTTTTTGTCATTTATGCTGTAATAATAATTCTCCAGAAGCTAACAATATTGCAAGCAATGTAAGGATTTTATTTATTTATTTATTTTAATTTTACCCGTCTCTAAGCAAGCTTTTTGTTGTAATAGTCGAAAACTTTTTTTTCACTTTCCAGCCATCAAGAGCATTTACAGCATAATAAGGGAGGAATTGCTGTTGATACAAGATGCATGTGGAAAAGAGTTTGGTGACAACTGGTGAGAGCTGTGAGCTGAGGTTGAGAGAGACTTGGGCAGATGGTATGAAATGAGGGGGGCAATTTGCATATCATTTTTATCATTGAATCCGTGTGGCAAGATTTATTTTGAATGGTGTCAGATAACATGAGACTTGAATAAATAAATAAATAGGGTTACCACCTAGGTATTACATCAGCTGATGTTGTAGAAAGGAAGAATTTTCATTTTTTAGTATTGCTGAGAGAAATTAATTGATTTTAAAGTATGCTGTTATCTTTTCCCCTGGGAAACCATAGTCTGAATAACCTTTCAGTTTTTCTGTAATTATTTTTGTATTATACCACATTATTGGATTTTACAATCTTTTACACACTGTTTACTTTGCTGGCAAACCACCAAAAGCACAGTACAATAATCTGCTAAAAACAAAATATCCCCTCAGAGATGTAAAATATCTTAATGGACATTGTAGTGTAGCTCAAAGATAAATCACAACATTCCAACTTTAAATGAAGTTTCTTGAGTGTGTGTATCTTGTGTGTGGATGTGTGTGCATATTTGTGTGAGGTAATGATGTGCCTTTATCTACTTTCCACAGCCCATTAATCCTGAGTGTGGGACAAGCAGTCATTACATATTTAACCCAGGTCAGTTACTGTGGGTGGCAGATAGGTGCTGTGTATGTGAGTATGTGTGCACGATTAGCTCCAAAGCCCCATCCATACAAACACGTACATGTGTGTGAACATGACTACGACTTTAAAATTCTCCCCCAACTTTTACACATACACAATTTATGTGTTTAACTCTCAACAACTGTGTTTGCAGAATTCTTGTGTGTGTGGATATGATATGTAAAACCTGACCTTAAGATAAAACCCTCAGCTCAAGCGTTCCTAATATTATTCTCCCCCCCCCCCCCCCCCTTCACAGGAGCTGCTAGATAAATTTCAGCCTCAGAGAACAGGTGAGGCTAAAGCAGGCGAATTATGCATATGGGACTTCACCAGCTCCCTCAGTACCCTCCATCTTTTTACTCTAAGTTTGTCGACTAAAAATAAGAATAACTCCTTACTCTGTATATTTACTTTAATCCGAGGGCCACTCATGTTGTCACAGCATCTGTATTTTGTGTGTGCAGTGCTAATCGGCAGTTGCCATCGGGTTTTACTCCAAGCATATAGAATTCCTATGGATTTTTGACATTCTCCCCGTCCTCTTGTCAGCCGTCACATTCTATTTGTTCCAGATGACTGGACTTAGCCGATCTGGGATTAAAATGCTGGATTTCTGTGGTAGAGTGACGGGCATTAGAATTCAAGGGCTTACAACTTTTTGCAGATGAGTTACCCAGCAAGCTGATAACCTTAAGAATCCTATTTAGAATGTATCTGACTTTCATTTATCTATCCTGCTGATTTTTTCTATTTTTCAGACCTGCCACCTGTACATTTTTCAACATACCTTTGTGTCTGTGTGTTTGCGAGTATGATAGTGTGTGTGCGTGTGTGTGTGTGTGTGCGTGTGTGTGTGTGTGTGTGTGTGTGTGTGTGTGTGTGTGTGTGTGTGTGTGTGTGTGTGTGCAGCTTAAAGTCAAGAAGATAGTCTAATATATTTAGCTACCGAGGGAAATAAAGAACTTAGACCAGCAGATAGACTAATCACCTGAAAAGCAGCCTCAACTTCTCACATTTTTACGTAAGGTACTGATTAACATAAAAAAATGCAGGTTTGCGCAGATAAATCACACAGCATGTGCACTATGCTGTGCAGAGCAGTTGATCTCTGCTCAGTATGCTGCTTCTCTCTAAATGTGTCCTTCTAAATTCCCGCTGGTAATGTTTTGTCCCTGTGGCATGGCATCAGCCTACTCACCGAATAAGGAAAACACACACAAACAGGCTTCTTCCTGTCCCTACATAGGCTCAAAGTCACTGAATCATCATTGCATTTAGGACTACCTAAGGCCAGCCTTGGGTTAGCACACAGCTAGCTCACCCATGAAGTGAGAGTAATTGCGGCATGATTTTTGTTCTCTTTTTTGTTGCCTACATTATAAATGAAGGCAGTGACCCTGCATCTGTCATATCACATTTAGAGTAGCTAGGTAGAAAGACAACCCAAAGAAACCAAGGCCCTTGGACAGACCAGAACCAACAAACATGCCCCAATTTTGACCAGAAGACTGCAGTTTGAGTCTCTTCTGGGAGCATTTTTTTTAAAGAGTCAGTTTCGCTTGCTTTTTGGTATAAAAACTACTTGATTTTGATCAGAGAAAAGAGCATGTTTGGGTTAAAGTACACCCTAAACCCCAATTTACAAGGTTTTCTGGGTGCCAACTTCTTGCCCCATGAAAAATGATAACACCTGTGCACATTTTACATGCATTTATTCAACCAACCTCAAGAGGACGCTTTAAAACATAATTATGCACTGTAAAAGCAGCTTCCACAAACAACCAAAGGGGTTGTTTTGTTGGGGAGGACAGTCTTTACCTAGAGGATGAATTCCAGTGGCTTTTGATGACCTAATTACATATCTCTTCCTCTTGTGGCTTCCTGAGTTTGATTTTTGTTTTCCAGTGAAATGTCTCAACAACCATTAGATAGATTTCCCATGAAATTCATGATGCCCACAGCATGAATCCTAAAGACTTTGATGATGTTTTCTTCTTTTCCTTTTGTGCCAACAGGTTGGCAAGAAATAAACGAAGCCAATTCTCACAAGGAAATTGTGTGGCAGTGTGTTGTGTACATGCTTTTGTTTTCTAGTTTCCTTTACCAAGGGAGATCTGGAGCCTGCTTCAGGCCAAGCACCTCACTGGGAGTGTCACTGACTATCTGCTTCTCTAAAGAGCCTCGCAGCCAGGATACAGATTTACTAGAGGCAGGGGGTGTGAGCACAAGTAAGAAAGAGGAAAGAAAAGATGAAAGAGGAAGGAGAAAGAAAAGAGCTGGTAGAGGTAGAGAAATGGTATGAGCTTGAAGGCAGGAAAGAGCATTAAAAAAGGGCTCTGACCCCTTTTATCTACAAATACACTGTATCATTTTTATCATATAAAATTTGTGATCCACAGGATTTTTATTTGTAACTAGGTTTAAAGTTGAGTTTACATTACACACAGCCACAAAAAATGGAAATCTGCCCCCTTATCACTATGCTGTTGTCTGTCAGCATGTTATTAATCTCATCACAGTGGAAGTGTGTGCCTCTTTGTTCTGTTTTTGAATATGTATGCATGTATCCATCTGAACAAGACTGTAGATTTTATCAGACTCTAATATTTTTTTCCTCTTCTTGTGTGTCTGTCCATGTGCCTCTGTGTTTCAGTTAGATTGACAGCATGTCATGGGTTGTAGACCTGGGTTTTTCCCTTGACTCTGTACTAGATGATTATTTGTTCAGCTGAGCTCAGCCTACAAAGAGTGTGAAAAAATATAAGAAAGTAATATGGTTTTGGAATTGTTCACCAAACTTGTAAAAAAAATTCATTTAATTAATAAATAAATCCACGCAGTTGCTATTTGAATTGTAGGGTCCATATAATTTAATCCTTTAAACATAGATATGATCCTTCATATCTTGAGTGTTAAGACCCACTCCTATGTATTTTTAATGGATTAATCCTAATTTTAAAAGAATGCATCAATTTGCTAGAAGATGTAAATACACACTAATCAATGTATATTTATGAATACAACATTGACTGTACCTTTAAGTTGTAATAAATGTAAATTTTTGTGTCATTTGTTTTAATAGAGGCAGGTTTCACACCCTTTTTGGAGGAACTACTTTCCATCCTGGGTGTGTTGCTGTTCACCTCCTTCTCTCCGTTTGAAGTCAATAAACTATGAAGGATGACTCATTTGAAGCTAATGCTGTTTTGAATGTACCCCATTTGAATCTAATGTGTTTCAAAGCATGTGTCCTTTGAAGTCGAAACTTGTCCCCCTCTGAGGCCACACGTCTCAGAATTTGTCCTCTCTGAAGTCAATGCGTGTCCCATTTGGAAGTCAATGCTTGTTAAAAGATGGATAGTAAAGGCACACCGAATGCATGGCTGAGTAACGGTCTTTGGTTGGTTGCTTTCTAAACACTGGTTGCTAATGCCTCTTAGATCTGGGAATTGTTTTCTGTTCTCAATCTCTTGGACTTGTTATTGAGATTATGGTTAAACTGAAAGTTTGAGTGCATGCGTCTGTACATTTATATGTTAAACAGACCGAATCCTTTATTTGAGATGCTGTAATTATGGTGCTTTCAAGTGTCTTTTATCATTCTTACAATATTTACTGTACATTATACAATGAACAATACAGTCAAACTTCAGGCTATGAAAGAGAATGTGTATGTATACGCAAAAGCTGGACTTTGTGCTTGAACACAAAGAATGTCACCAAGGTGAAAAATACACTAGACCCACAACCACAACGCCAATCTGTTAACTAGTTCTTATTAGGTGATAAATGGTTTTGTGTGTGTGTGTGTGTGTATATATATATATATATATATATATATATATATATATATATATATATATATATATATATATATATATCTTGCTTTTGTGTGTATTTTTCCTTTTCAAACATAATCATTTACAAAATCCTCTTTTGCAGGCAGCTTTTTGATATGAAAACTCTTTGTTAATTTGTCTTTATTGTCAACATTTTGTTTTTAACATGTTTTTAATTATAAAAAGGACTTTGGTAAAAATTAATTAGACATATTTTATTTATATTCTTTCATTTTCCTTTTTGGCCCTTCTTTTATTCATCTTTTGACGCCTTTTGGGCATCAATACTTTTTCTCACTTTTGCATATTTTAATTTTAACTAATTGTTTTAAAATTCAACAAATCACATGCCTACTTTATATTTTCCCATATTCTTTTGACGAGATATGAAGTTCTTTGGAAAGCAGTATTTCTCTTGTTTGCACTGTGGAGTTATTGAAGTCTGAGGAAATACTATATGTAGGAAACCCATGTTTCATTCTGTTTTTAGTCATGGACGTTGCAGTGGTGTGAGTTCAACCTCTCTCTTCAATTTTATGAATACTATTTTTTCTTTAGCACTGAACAGGTCTGCAGATGTAGTTTGTGTTTCCATTTTTATTTGATATTGTGTGCGCATATGTACAGAATATATGGTATACAGTTTGTGTACACACTTCTTCATATATGGGGGCTTAATTAATTTATTAGACCCCCACCAAATGTAAGGTTTAGGCCACTGCTTTCCTAAATTAACAGTATTGGTAATTACAAATGAAAAGCTCTTTAATCAAAATTATATTTTTAATGCTAAAATATAATTATTGTTTTTATCCCAAATTTACTGTTTTACAGAAAGCAGAAAAGTGGATTATTATTTTTTGATTAAGATGCCAAATTACAGTTATTTGCGTGCATTCCTGAACAGAAAAAAAATGTTTTGGTGGTTGAATTTTATGCCTGATTAAAGTCCAGTGTGCAAATTTTATACCCTCAAATAAGGGTAGAAAAATGGGAATTCGATTTGTTATTTGCCTAATAAATTTCAAAATAATTTTTAGTTTTAAACAGATTTTGACAGATTTTTTAAAAAAATATTTGTGTTTTCTTATTTTTATGACAGGTGATCTAATCAGTTTGTTTAGCACAGCATGTGTTTCTTATCATCATGCCTTCCCAGCTTACCCATCAGTCCTAATGCACCCTTATTTAAAAAACGAGATAAAATATATTTTCTCTTCAGTCTTAATCTTTACTGTACTGAGACGTGTACTCTGGCCCTATATGTGCTGCATGAGTCATGAACCAACAGACATACAGGTGAAAATATCAGAAAATGTCAGGGATGCATCTCTGTGGGTTTAATATCAGGTGAAGTATCTGTGCCAGTGACTTTGGAAAAAGGAACTTGGTTAATTGCTGGTTTCTTAATGAAACATCCAATTTATTTACACACAGCTGTAATGGTGATTGGAGCAGGAAGCAGAACAGACACTCAAAGGTAAAAGGAGATGCAAGAAGCACACCTCAGGAGAGGAAGAAAAAGCAGATAAATAAAAGATTGCTTAGAAGAATACATTTTGTGGTATTTTTGGATGTTTTTTTCTCTCTCGCACGCTCTCTTCCTTACTTGCACACATTCTGCCACATCCCTACACAGAGACACAAACTCTTTTCACCCTTTGATTGCACACACCAGGGCCTGCTTATCTGTTCTGACATGAGGGTATTGTTAGGAGAAGGTGGTTAAAAGATAGCAGAGAGCAAGAGAGGAAAGAAGCAGCCAGATAGACAGATAGACAAAGTAAAAAGAGAGAATGAGGCACTGTAACACGTTATATTGCAGAGAGAGGTGTGCCATATCTTTTCACATCTTCACCAATGGCTTCATCAGACGGAAAAGCAGGAAAAAAAAAGTTTTCCCAGGGTAATTTTCCCAGATGCTTCAGAGCAAATGATATTTTCTAAGTAAGAACAAGTGAATTAAAGGAAAACAAATACAACAACAGTAGCATCCATGTTGTAAACAATAATCTGATTTTCTGTCCCAGCAGAGCTGCGCCCTGCACCCCCCCTCATGCCTGCTTCGACTGTGGCCATTTGAAAACAAACAAATCTATTTTGCTTGCACATTTCTATGGCCCTCTGGGATGAGCTAGACTGCTGTGCATTTTTGTCTCTAGTCGCCTGCACATCTCTGCTTCCTGGCTTTCTCCCACTTCACACACAGCAGCAAAGGTACACTTACCTATGTGTTTATTATGATAAAAAAAGTAGATATTCCCATTACCATGCACTAAAAAAGAAAAAAGAAAATAAATAAATAAATAACTACATGCCTTAAGGCAACAGCACTGTTGGCTCATATATTTCTGGATTTGGCTCTTAATTGGCTCCTTGTGGGAAGGGGGGGCAACCAGCATCTTTGTCTTCACGAAATCCTCCCAAACACTTCTGTTCAGAAATTGTTAAGTAGCGTGTCTCTACTGATATCTACTAAACTGGACTCAGATATGTGTTAGCAGTGGTTTGTTGGCTGAACATGAAGGGTCCCCCTTCACTCGACGCGTTTAACTCTAAATGTTATTTTAAAAGTTATGATTTTACATGGAAGTTGTTCTGAGTAAACCCCTCACTTTCTATCCCTATCTGAAAACACCCTTTTAGGATGAAAATGCCCTTATGTACTGCATGGCATGATGATGAAAGTGATGTTAATCACATGCTAAATCCTTTGGGTAGATGCAGTGAAGATGTTCTAACAGTACTTGGTGGCCCAATGACTTACCACCATCTTCTTCTTCTTTTGGCTTCTCCTGTTAGGCTTCTCACTCCCTAGCATCTTCTTCCTTCTTCACGCCCTTCATTACTACATCCATGGATCTTTGATCTGTGTGATCTCTGTGGTTTACCGCTTCTTCTCCTCCTCCCTGACAGCGCCATCTTCAACATCCTCTGTCCAGTATATCCACTATCTCTCCTCTGCACTTGTCCAAACCATCTCAGCCCACTCCACCCTACATGCACTCTCTTCTTCATCTCTCTTGTGCACTGTCGGTTGCTTTGGGTGGTTAACCCCAGGAATTTAAACTCATCCACCTTCACTACCTCTGTTCCTTGCAGCTTCACTCTTACACCCACAGGTTCCTTGATTTCCAAAGCCCTCCTACAGACAGACTACCATCTGATGCTGCCTAGCTACATTCTCCCCTTACACCACCTTGTAGTCTCATATCTCTTTCAGATTGCAGCTTCTGCATAAGGTGTAATCCACCTGTGTGCACCTTCCTCCACTCTCATATTGACACCTTACGTGCTCTTCTTGAAGTACGTGCTCACCACAGCCATTTCCACTAATATCTGTCCTTCTGCATTTCTCTGCCTAGCACCATACCTACCCAACACCTCCTTATCACCTCCGTTCCTTTCACCTACATGTCCATTAAAGTCTATTCCAATCACCACTCTTTCCCACCTGGGGACACGCTCCACCACTTCATCTAACGTACTCCAGAATTCCTCTTTTGCTTCTAACTGACTCCAACTTGTGGGGCATGCACACTGACAACACCACATGTTCGATTTCCAGCTTTGAACTCAAAATCCTGCACAACACTATTCATACACTCTTCTTTCAAGAGTGCTCCTATTCCATTTTTTTTCCCGTCAACATCACGGTAGAACATTTTGAATCCATCTCCAGTGCTCCTTTTGTCCCTTCCACCTGCACACACAATGGCTCTCATTTACTAACAGTGTACGTACAAATCTGCATGTAAATAGTGTGTATGAACATTTTATGCACAAATCAGTGATTTATCAATATTTTCATACCTGAATTTGTTCCTTTATGAACAAATTTAGAAGTCCGTCTAACCACGAGTATGAATCAATGAATATCTGGCTGTCTTGGTAAATTTAAACACAAGTCTTTAAAATTAATAGAACTACTAATACTGCAAATTATTATTATTGCTATTACCTTTTGGTCATTTTCAAGACAACAAAATACTAAATGGAAAGGTGGAGGCTTTAACTTATTCATGATCTCATCTTAAATTATCTTTCCTTAAAAATAACATATCATTGCTGGATGTAATCACTTACAATTATATTTGTTGGCATTATCCCACAGGTGCTGGAGCATCTGGATTTTTTATTTTTTGGAGTAAGTTTTTCATCTTGGGCTGTCAGATCCCATGCTGCTTGTTCTCCAGCTGTTGTCTCCTTTTTTCTTTTATCCTGTTAGTCTTTTTTCATATCAACTTTGAGTCCAAACCTTTTTTTTAAAAATTTGAGCCACAGTGAGCGTTTCAGGGAAAAAATATTCAGCACCCCACCTTATTTCAGCCGGAGCATTGCTTTTTATTTATTTACCCATTTTTAAATGGACATTGCTCTTGTGGAAACACTTTGGAAATCTGCCCCTTTTCTGGTTCCCTCCTTGGACCTCAAACACTCTTATTTAAGTTTCTACAGTCGGACTTTCTCCTTCTTTGTTGCCTTAGAGGTGCAGGCTTTCCTTATACAGCATTGTCACTGGTTTCTCCACTGAACCTCCAGGTACACGTTTCCTGATATAAAGTAATGGGGATGTGGCTGTATGCAGATAGTGTGCAGACTGCAGTCAGCAAGCACGAGCACACTGATTTATAATGAGTCAGATTTACTAACATATGCATGGCAGTTAAAAAAAAAAAAATAGCCAGTGAGCACGTGACATGAATCTGATGGCGATTTCCATGCACATTTTTGTAAATGAGACCCAATAGAGCTACTTGCCTTTTCTCCATCATATCAGCTGATTCTCTCCCTTTACCAGTCACTCTCACCTCCACTCCAACTTTTCCTGCTCTTTTGCTGCCTCTGAAAACGTCTTCCCCCTCTGCTGTTCCTTTTTCTTCGGTCAACAGTGGCACAGTTTCCACTGGCACCCTGTTGACCAACCGCACCAGAGGTGGCTGTTGTTAACCAACTGATCTGGTATGGAAAGCTCATTAATGCTCCATGTGGTGACTCAGCAGTGGTTTGCACATTTGTCTAACAAGCAAAAGCTCCCTGGGTCAATCCTTGGAGGAGACATGAACTCTCTTGGGGTTGTGTCAGGAAGGGCAGCTGGTGTAAAAATCTGCAAGATTTTAACATGTGGAGCTGCCTGCAGTGGTAAACCCTTGTGTCTAAGCAACTGAAAGTAGCTTTCTTACTTTTGATTTTATGCCACATGCCCTTCCTGACACAATCCTTCCCATGTGTCCAGGCTTGGGACCTGCACTAGGAGTACATTGGCTTGTGCAATCCCCCATCCACCCTCCAGTGTTGCTTTTACAACCCCATCCATCAATATTTCAGTCTGTGCAGACTGACAAGTGTATTTGTCTTTTCCTCTTCTTTGAAAATATTTGAGAGTTACACAAATACCAGTCTGAAAATCTGGCATTGTCAGGCCAGTTGCTACCTAGCAAACCATTTGTGTTTGCTTCTCTTTATCAATAAAATGTAATCATCAAGGGAGAGTCTAGAATTGTTTTCATTTTTCTGTACCAGTGCTTTTATGCATAACCAACACTTATCACCAATGCTCATACATTTCACAGCAAGCCTCGCTTTTACAAGTTTGATTGTTGAAGGATCTAGTCATCCCACAGTGATAGAAAAATTAGGAACAGTTGTTAAAAAACAATCTGGCTTGGCCCTAGAATGCGTGGTTTATGATTTAGACACCTGTTTTTTTTTTCTATAAATGTAATGCAGTGACACTGAAATTAATAAAAGCTATAATTATTACTCTACCGTGCCAACTATCCACCAGAGCATAGTATTCAGTTATCTAAATTGCAGCCTGAAAGACAAATCGTTAGCGCTACTGCAAATAGGGACAGTATATAAAAAGCTAATAAACACATTACACTTTAATTGCTGTTTGATCTCAATCCTGGCCAAAGTTCTTAACCACGAAAGGAGCAATGGTTCTTTCCTGTAAAGCTATTAGAATTACTGAGAGTACAGGCACACATCCTTATTTGGGTCCAGGCTTTGTGACTTCTTGTGATATTTGATGGAATGCCGAATTCTTACAGTGTTTCAAATAATGCACAGGAGCAGATTCAAAAGCATTTTTTTTTTTTTTTTGTAGCACTACATCATGCTTTGTGTTTTAATTATCTAATCTAAAATGTGTCATCAGCAATTTGTACTGCAACATAGATACACTGGATAAAAGGTAAGTCACTACTCCTGCTGCAGCTGAGCGGTTTGTATTTATATCCTAACCCCACCAGATGGAGATTGAGATAGGCTGACAGTGATGAATAGTGTGACTAGTCTCACAAATTACCTGACAAGTTTTCATTGTTCATTGTGACGCTTCAGAAACTTCATTCACCATTCTTCATTAGTTTACTGTGGGTTGTCAAAGCAGAACAAGTTGTTAGAATGACCAGTAGGGACTGGATGAAAGCAGAAGGATGAAGGGAGAGATAAGTGTTACTGCAGACCAACCAGGTCCTTATTCAGCCATAATTAATACAGATCAAAAACACAAGAGAAAAAAAATAAAAACTTTGTTGACCAAAGGTGGCTGACCTTAGGCTCCCTCAGGTCAGCCACCCTACCATTCAACAGCCTGAGTTAAAAACACATAAAAAAAAAAAACTGTAAACAGACACATGAATTGATAACTTAACAAAATAACGAAACAATTTTCACTCTTAGTTTATTACTTCAATTTTAATTTGAATGTGTGCTTCACCCCCTCCTTAACCAAACACTTAGTACTGAGTAGAACTTTTAAATTCTGAACAGCACAGAACAGAGACACAGCAGCAGGCTTAAGAAATTTATCAAGATATTGCACTAACTAAACATGACACCACCATCACCAACAACAACAAAAACTCCTGCATCTAGAAATTAAAAATTAAATTAACCACTGATGCAGAGATTGCACCCATAAACTGTTATTAACAGTGTAACTAAAACTGCCAAACCACTGTGCGCTTCTTTCACAGGACAGCCAACCAAAAGGCAGCTGTCAACAAAGCACACATCAGAAGAAAAAATGTAAATAATAGATGAAAGCAATTAAGTCTGTATGGTTGTGGCTGTATTTCTTAGCACTTGCAATGTTCATAAATGACCAAAATGTATCCGGGGTTGATGTGTTTCCCTTGGTCATGTGAGGGAGATGCATAGAAAGACATGCATTTTTTTTTTCCTTCCCCAAATATGCCAAGAGGATAGCTTTATCATCTCAACTAACTCCAGAGGGATTATTCAGGATCTGGCTGTGCTAGCGACAGAACAGGAATAGAATAAAATCTTCACTTGCATTTTTCCTGATGCAGTTGTGGACTGATAGATGGTACAGTGTGTTACAGAAAAGTAAAGTCTGCATCATCGTCATTGTAAGCAGAGATGCCCTTTTCTAAATTGACTTGAAACTGGCATCTTGCGCAATCTATTGATATCAGCTGATGTTTAAGTGCTACTTCAGCTGAATTGCCGGCAGCTCGTATTCAAGATGAACTTCCGTCTGCTCCTCTGTGTTCACTGGAGTGCTGTTACCCACAAGCACAACTGTTTGTGAGTAAAAGGTTCCCATGGGCTGTTAAATCAAGAGCACCCAGATGTCTGAGAACCTTAAGGAACACTCAAAAGCTCACAAACATGCATCTGTGTGTGTTTCGATTTTCTTGCTGGCAAGTTTAATTTTAACTTTTTTGGTGTGTAGCTTATAACAGGGAACATTCTTCCAAATCAGGATAAGCATAATTTAAATGCTTGTGCAGTATAGTATGGTAGTCCTTCTGACCATATGTAATGACTTTTATTTATCTTACTTCTTTCTATATGAGGGTCCTTCATCCATTATGTATTTTCCTGTCAAGCGTTGAGGGAGTTCAGGATGAATAATCCCATTACTATCTGGAACATTTTAAAGTTCTAATAATATTACTACTACTATTACTACTAATATTTTTTTATTCTATAGAAATCCATCATGGCAACAATAATAACTTCAGTAATGAGACATTTTTAGGGGTTTTAAACAAGTCCACAAATTTGTATAAATTATACATAATAAAAAAAATAGTGAAATAATCATGCAAACCTGCCATCCCTCCACATCCTGGTACCAGACTTTGTTTTTTTGTGCATAGCAATGTTATCAGCATTATTAAGTATTATTAGCAACAACAAGTCTGTATTTTACCTTCAAGTGAAGTAGTTTAAATATGTTCAATATTTTTGGTATCATTTATGCAATAAAACCTTATGATCATGCCATCTCTTTCCAATATGAAGCTTTAGTCTTTCAAAACACTCTTACAGGTGGAAACAAAAATTCATGGTAAGGTTTTTATGTTTCTTTCCCTTTTTTCTCTTCCTCTCTTTTCCCTCTTTTGTCTTCTTTTTTCTCTTTTCCCCTCTTTGAGGAACTTGCACTATATTGTATACCTTACCTGAGTGTGTGTGGAGAATATGTGTGTATGTGTGGTGGGAGTGTCGATGTGTGTTCTGGCTGGCAGGGCATTCGACAGAGGTTGTGTGTAATCCCTATTGTTGCTGAAATGCCACCACTGTTATTAGGAAAGATTTATGTGCTGTGCCCAGGGACGGAGTCAGAATGCCAGCTTGTGTTTGTGTGTGTGGTGTGTGTGTTATTAATACAGTGCACAAGGGAATAGAGTCACAATGCCACAATGCACTCATGTTTATGAGTCACTGTCAGAAGACTGTCAGACATTTTCATATCAATAACTGATTGATGGAACTGAATAGCGTACAGTCACTTTATCCATTTGATCATCTTTGCATTTTCAGCAGACAAAATAATTGAAAGTATGGCAGGCATCAAACAATACAACACAAATGAGTTGAAACCACTTTATTCTCTACGGGTCTGCAATTGTTCCCTCAGTATTTCAAGTCATGCAAAGTCCCCATGTTCAAATTATGGTTCTTAAGTTCTTAAGTACTGCTGCATGATTGTAAAGAAGCACTCTGACAAGATGACTGAAATTATTATCATGCTGCTGGTGAAAAAGATGAAAAGATGCAAGCGCAGATGCTAGACAGGAACCAGACAGTCTAACTTTAGCCTGAACAAAACAAGCAAAAAAATCAATAAATGCTTTAGCATTGAGACACCGACTTGGCTAATCTTACTCTAGCTACAAATCCTGACTCCTGTCTGTTAATGCAGCATGTTTTCTGCTTCCGTTATTATATGGTTCTAAAAATTAACAGTAAAGCCAGATCAATCATTTTGCCAATCAAAATGCTTTTTACTAATTAGCTTTATATATTAGCAGTAAATGTCTGCAAATGATTGATGAACACTGTTCTTTCTTGAAAGTGGATTACAGTCAGTTTAACTTAAGTTTGCCCTTTGTGTTGTCTGTTCATCTCTTAACAGTCTCACAGCACAAGCACTGAGTCCCACAGGGAGCCCCGTCTATGGTACAAAAACGTGTTATATCAAGAAACAAGTGAAATCATTTATAATGCAAACTCTTTGATTCAAACAAATCTGTGGACGACACACAGAATAATTATGACCTTTGATTTCAGTTTGATTTGTCCTTGCAGTGTTATGCACACATAAATAAATAAAGCAAAACAAAATCAGCGCCATGATTTACTGCTGATGAAGAGTAACGACAAAAGTAACTATGTGTTTTTCTGTGAGAGATGATTTTGGCTGTCCTCTGAGATTGCTCAGTCTACTTAATCTGTGTCTCCATTTACTAGTCTGATTGCTATCACAGCATGACAAATATATGCATCTAAACACAGTAAGCTGCTACCTTTTAATCGTGAACCACACATGTGTTGAGAAGCTCAATATCAGCGATGACGGCTAGATTAGGAGAAAGGATGCTCAAGGGGGGGTTACTCGTACCCCTTCATAAGGTCTTCCGATATGTGGGAGAGCCCTTCTTCTAACCATGTATGTCACTTGCCATTCATTTTATTCATTCCTTCTGGCTCTGTGTGCGTGTGTGTCTGTGTGTCTGTGTGCCTTTGTATGTTAATGTGCCTCTGAATCACACATGCTCGTGTGTGTTCAAATGGCTGTCAGGTCATATATGGAGTTCACTAAAGGATGGCACCAATGAATAAGCTACATCAATGTCATCTTGAAACCCTCAAAAGAAAAGAAGATGAGAGGACAGCATGCTGAGGAGAAATGAGGGCAAAAGGAAACAAGAGGGCCTGACAAGCAAGGAGAGGAAGGGGGGATAACTGGAAGAAGATAAAATAGGACACAAAGACAGCCAAGGCTAAGGAGTTAACAATGATTTCGACAAACTACTGGCCGGAAGGAACACTCATTTAGATCCACTGCTGTCTTTTGCCCTATATGTTTCCTATTCCAGTTTGATCTTGTCTGCCCATCTTCAGTCTCTGCCTCTCCTCTTGCCCCTCACTCCAATTATTACTCAGACAATCTTTCCCTTTTGGCAGCCATGTCATATTTTTTAACCTTACAGTCACTGAATCTTTTGCTCTTCCCTTCTCCTCCCTGCACACTTGTTCTCAGCATTATCTCTGCAGTGATACAGCATCAATACAACTATGTGCTGCATCAAGGCTTCAGCTGGTTGAGCAGCTCCAGGCTTGTCAGCAGTAGAAATAGGTCTTCTTGATCGTACCGTTCTTCAGCTGACCCTTGGGTTTGGCTGCCACTGTCCCCATTACTGAAGTGCTAAATTCTTAGATAAATGTTATTGCTGTTTACAGTGCTTGACAAACACTTTTGATTATTATAATAGAAATGAAAACTGCCACTTCTAACATTTCTTTACTAGAGATTTTAGGTTTGTTTTTAACTGTTAGCTTGTGATTGACTGGGTACTGGTACAGTACAGTGCCTCTCGTTGAGGGTGTTCTCATTTGGCCCATGCAAAAACATTGTTACTGATACACAATCAATTTTAAAGTGTTCTTTAAGGAATTGAATATGATTCATTGGAATACAGAGTTTGAGAATTAAACTATTTGGTGATTAGGCTCGAATGAAGCTACATAGTAGAGTGGAGTCCAGGACAGGACTCTATGGAGTCTAGATGCATGTTGAGACTTGGACAAGGTTGGCTGAGTTGGAGATGAGGAGGAAGTGGGTTGCACGAATGAGAGTCAAACACCCAGAAATTCAGAAAGATGAGTGAATCCAGATCTTCCTTCCTGAATTTACGCATAAGCTCTCTAGCATGCTGGAGAGCACTTTTAGTATATCACCCTGTTTTAATATATCATAAACAGGCATATTCAGACTGTTGGCTGTACAAAGGCATATGACTTTACAAATGAAATGTATAGACAAATGTATTGGGCCACACCTCTTAATCTTTGAATTCAGGTATTTTCTGTCACAGGTGGATAAAATCAAGCATCTAGCCATGCCATGGGTTCAGTGCTCACTGAATTTGAGCACGATACTGTAATAGGTTACCGCCACTGCAACAAGTTTGCAATCACCTCTGAACAACTGTAAATGGTTTTACTGTAAAGTGGCAGCCTTTAGGAACCAGAGCAAGGCAAAGTTAGAGGGCGGGGTCACAGACTGCTGAGATGCATATTGCATAAAAGTCACCAGCACTAAGGAACTGAGTTCCAGACCTCCTCTGGCATTAACATCAGGACACACACACATTTGTCACTTAAGTAGAAGTACAAATACTTTTGCTACAAAAAATACTCTGGTAAAAGTTGACATTAATTTAATTTTCTTCCTCAAGTAAAAGTGGAAAAAGTTTCTAAAATGTTCTCAATGTAAAATTCAACTGAAATGTATAAAATCAAAGGTTTATTTATTCAAATAATTAATCGTTAAGGAAAATATGCAGAGTATAACCTGAATGTATACCCATCAATTAAATTTCACTTGACCAGATTCATTTAAATCATCAATTTTATTTGATCAAATTTGATTAAATGTAACATTTTACATTGTACTTATGTAACAAAATTACATGGGAAATTTACATGTAATCAAATTACTTAAAGTCAGCATTTATTTTTTGAGTGTGTAAGGAGTAGAATTTTTTTTTTATTTGTAAAAATGTAGGGAGTAAAAGTAAAAGGTTGCCAGAAAAAAATAGCTACCCAAGTAAAGTACAGATACCCGATAATGTCAAAGCTTATTTCTCACCTCTGCCACCAAGGTGGCTGAGCACCTCCTACGGGTGTAATGTGCAGGTGGCCCTGTGTTTTTGTTTGTATAGTGTATGAACAGCAGTGGCATCTTTACATATCTCATAATCTACAATATACAAAGTGCTGAAGAAGAGGGAAGACATACAGTATAGCCTTATTACAATCACACAACAATACAAACACTTGCTGTTGCACCTTTTTATGGGAGCACAAAACAAGTCAGAAAGGAAGATACTGTATTTGACCTGTGAACAATCAGGGATTAGATACTCTAAGACAGGTAGGTCCATCTCTTTTATATTCTCTTTGATGTTCCTCTTTCTCCCTTTTATCTAACACTTACAGTAGATATTTAATCTTTGTCTCAGTAGATTTGTATGTGTTTGTGTTTCTGTATTTGTTGTAGGTCTTTGCACAGAATTTGCATAGAAAAGCAAGATTTGTTAGTTAAGTCTCCAAAGTGCCTTACACACTCATCAATACACATACAAGGAGGGAGTAAAACTGCATAAAATCTCAGAGTATTTACTCACAGTGCGGGTAAGTGCGGTGAAGTGGGGACTCGGTGTCAGCAAGTTGCTTGAGGTTGTGTGTGCAACCCATCGTTTGAAGTAAAAAATCCTCAACGGCCCCAGCTTTTACTAATGGAAGGTCATTCTAGATTTACGATCTAGGCACAAAATAGATGCTGTGCACACTACCAGCACATGTATAAAAAAAGAGAAACAACTGTATAGACACAACCAAGCCAGTGGATATGGAACAAATAAATTCCCATAGCTTGTGTCACATCAGAGCCAGTTTGAAGTTTCCCTTTCTAATCTTTAAAATTGGTGTCCACTTTCATGGCTAAATGTCATATCTGTCACACTGACAAAAAAGCAACATAATACTCTCTTAGAGGTAAGACACCAATTACATCTCTGATAACTGATGCTTTTACTACCACAGAAAACTGTGAAAATTGTCAAAGTGTGACTGTACAATAGAGCTGAACCACTTTCAAGTTCAAGAGATGCACATTCCATGATACTGCACACTTCACGCCTGTGAGACATGGTCTGAGAGCATACGTTATTCTCAGTTAGATTTAAAGAAAGCTCCATTTCATTATTACTTTCATTTTAACCTTTCATTTTAACCATGACACAATGACTGCAAAATAGATACTTGGAAATTTTGAGTTTTGTTAACCTTGCTAATTCAAGTGCATAATCCTAGCTAGGGTGGCTGCTATGAGACAAACATATTTTCAAAAGCATTTAATTTTGAATGTGTCCCATAACAGTCGCGGCCGGCTGGAGTGTTTCTACAACCGTTTGTATAAAAAATATATATATAAAAAATAAATAACACTTTGCAATAAATCAGGAAATAAAAAAATCGATACAGTCAATTAAATATTTTGCAGAATTTTACGTTTTAACCCCCGAATCACCTCAAAAACTTTGGAAACCCTTCATCTCTTGTCAGTATACACAGATAGCAAAGTGACTCCAGAACAGATCCAAGCTGGAGTTTTTCCCTGTTGTGGAGGCTGTCAGTCCGCTGTTTAGCTCAGCTGTCAATGCTGGGTGAGAAGCATCCACTTTTATTTATTCTGTAAAAGTCTGTAAAACTTTACGGGTCGTGAGTCAGTGAAGCTCACTTCTGACTGATAACAGCGATACTGATACTCAACTGTTGTTGAGCATGTCCTGAACTCCTGAAGCACTGCTGTTTTTGCCTCTGTTAGCTACTGTTTGCTGGCATTAGTGGAAGTGTCTTTAAAGTGAATGTAACATTGTTGGACTCTGAAGCTTAGTGCATAAACTCTCATACGATGTGAAAATGTAATCAAACTGTTTATCAGAAGGAAATTGTGATTTTTTTTTCTTTTTTAGGACACTTGAGCCTGAAATTAGCTGGCATAATGTCAACTTATAAACAGTTGTTGTTGTTGTTATTGTTTAGCCAGTCATCAGCTGTCCCAAGATGGGAGAGTTGCATGGCTAATCTGCTGACAATAAGTAATGGTGACAATATCAGGAATAAATAAGCATGTTTATGCACGTTTTCTGACTTCAGCTCAGGAAATGAGGCTTGAAGTGAGGAGGAAGAGGATGACATTTTATTACAATGCTGTTGGCGTTGTCTATTTCATTCAAGTTCGCACTTCTTTGGTGAAGGGGACCCTTTCCCTGATGATAAAACAAAGATATGACTCTTCATATCTTGGGTCTAGAGGTGCAGGCATGCATTTAAATGTCCCTCTATGGCACACAAATGCCTACGACCTCTGTTCCCCTCCACATTTGGTGTTTTACATATGTGGCCTCTCTCCTGACACATAAGTAAAATGTGATTAGTCCGAAGGGAGATGTCCTTCCTGGGTAAATATGGCAGGACAACATGGTGGCTTCCACAAACCGGTGCCTACGCTTACCGTATTTTTCGGACTATACGTCGCTCCGGAGTATAGGTCGCACCAGCCAAAAAATGCATAATAAAGAAGAAAAAACATATATAGGTCGCACTGGACTATAAGTCGCACTTTTTTTGGGGGGGGGGGGGGGGGGGGGGGGGGGGGGGGGGGTTGATAGAATCCGAGACTCAGAGCAGAAATTCCATCTTGAACGGCAATTTAAAATAATAATGGATTAAAGAACAGGACGAACACGGTTACGCCTACGTTATGCTAACGTAGCACATTCAGCTACATGACGCACAACGAACACGTGTTCGGTATTGTAACGTTGTAAACACACTTCCAAAGTCGGCGATATTCACAACAAAGGTCGTCTTTATTAACAGAAAAACGGCTGCTGTAGGCCACAGCCACAACTACAACAGCGGAACAGCAACACACACACAGGCAAGCTCTCGGTCTTTTCTCTCTCTCCATGCTGCCTTCACGAACCTCCCGAACAGTCCGAAATCCCACAACATCAACACGCTCTCTAACTAAGAGAATCGCTACAGTATGTTAACGTAACATTAAGTTATTCAGATAACCATAGCATAAAGAACATACTAACAAGTTAACCAAACCATCAATCCATTGAATTCTTCATCCTCGGTGTCACTTCTAAACAATTCCGTACACTCCGTAGACGAAGCTCCGCTTCCTCTTCTGTGTCGCGTTAGTCAGACTCGTCATCAGCTGCAGTTCCAATTATTCCAGCCTTTCTGAATCCCAACAGGATGGTTTGTCACTGAAGCCCATGTTTTCTTGATCCATCCAATGACTTCCAGGAAAGTTGGGTGGCGCATTCTCCCAGTTGCCGTTAAGCTGTGCTCTCCATCCATCATCCACTGCGCCCACAGGTTACGCAAGACTGCCTTAAAGCTGCAGTTCACGGAGATGTCAAGTGGCTGGAGTATTTTGGTTCATGTGTTATAAATGTCACATATACGTCGCTCCGGAGTATAGGTCGCACCCCCAGCCAAACTATGAAAAAAAGTGCGACTTATACTCCGGAAAATACGGTATGTATTTTTAATGGCTTAATTTTAAGTTTATGAAAATACATCCATTTGTTTATGTAATTACACAAAAATCTGTATTGATGAGAACAATATCCCCACATGGTTCACTTAAAGCTTACTGAATTACCTGAAACTGTCTCACTGGCTGAGATGACCTATTGGGGCACATTTCCAGATAAAAAAAGAGAAACTCTTTCACTCTTAAATTTGGTAACATATCCCCCCCCCCCCCGGTCTTCTGGGCCTCTCATTCACCTCTCTAAATGACAGCCCGCTCTCCCACAGCTCTGGGCCAATCTGTCCTCCACTCTGTGTGTGTGTGTGTGTGTTTAATCAGAAGTGTGTGTGGCGTTACATCACTATGACTATGTGTGTGCACCACTGGCTATGTGGCCTCTTAGCTTCCAGTTTTTATTTTTTGGATTCATTCAGGATTGCTTCTGGAATCTGTGCATGTGTGCACACCTTTGTGTGTGTGTGTTTTTTAAATAATGATTATGGATTGTTCAGTGCATCTGTGTCAGCATTGCATGGCTGGACTACACAAGTTGCCACAAGGCAAAATTTGTTTCCATCCTCCATTCTCCCTGGTCATCACCCTCTGCTTTTTATTCATTTTGTGTTAGGGAAACTGAAACTGGGCAAAAATAAATTAATATTTTTTTTTAATGGTCTTTCTACATTTCATTGTGCTGGAAAAGTGAACTTCGTAAACTGTCTTGACCAATAATTAAGATAAGTAAGTAACACATGAGTTTGGAAATCATCTCAAATTATTTAGGAATGTGGTTGACATTCCCAAATAATTAACTTTTGGCTTGAAAATTAATACTTCTAGAACTTTTAATTGGACTGAAAGGCTCTATTGCCACCTTTCTAATAAACGATGGCTGATATTATTAGTATAATATGTGATCATTTAATTGGCAGAAAACTAACCAGGAACTATTCTACTTACATGCATTTGATTAAGCACAGAATCTGTGCATTGCATTATTTTTTATTTACCTATGACGTAAGTTGGTTCTGAATTCTACAAAAAATTGCTTTTTTTTTTAAAGATAGAACAAATGAACAGAAAACCAACTAAAATGTAAACATTTCCTGTGAAGAAAGGTACAAAGCCACCTCAGAGACGAAGTATAGGGAACTTTGACCTCATGTAAAAGCAGAGATTTTTCATTGTCTTTCGTAACCACAGAAAAATTTATTGCTCATACGTAAAACGACTTGTTGGCTCCTGGGTCCACACTGTCACCTGAACTCTGGTGCATGTGCACACTTCCATACTCCTGACAAAGATTTACTGTTTACAAGAGTCTGTATATGAGCATACAAAAAGAATGACATAGATAGCCAACATAACCGCAAATTGATGGGCACAGGTGTGTGTGTGTGTGTGTGTGTGAAGCTCTCACTCTATATTTACTTTATTTCTGTATAAGAAGAAAAACTGATCTTTATGGGAACATGATCAACAACGTTGGTTTATACAGCATACTTAACAAGAAATAGTAAAACACATGACTGTTTCACACATTATCTGGTGCTTCATTGACTGTGTGATGTGTTCACAGACCAGGGAGGTGGTTTGAGTATATTCTGATGCCTCAGCTGCAGTGTTAATTTCGTTGACGAAATGTTTTCGTTAAAGGTTTCGCCAATGACCCTTTTTTCCATGACGAAAACGAGACGATAACTAAATTAAAACCACCTAAAAGGATAAAAACGATGACGAAATTAATTGACACTTTCGTCTTGACAAAAGTGTTAATTAACTTCGCAAGAAAATTAATTTACGCTTTTGAAAATGTTTCGTCTTGACGAATCGTCATTGTTTTTATCCTTTTAGGTGGTTTTAATTAAGTAATCGTGTCGTTTTCGTCATGAAAAAACGGGTCGTTGATGAAAACTATGATGAAAATATTTCGTCAACGAAATTAACACTGCTCAGCTGTCGTCAAATATCAAATTAACAAAAAAAATATTTTACAGTGAGATCACACCAGCTGTGAAAATTGCTAACATGTTGATGTCCTGAGCCATGAGACCTCAGTACCCGATATTACATTCGCACTTCATTTTGACTAACTGGCCACCTTTAACTTTTTCCCCATAAAGACAACTTTTGACATCAACTCTTGCAGGTGTCCAAGGGAGAAAGAGTTAAAGTGTTCTGACTGTGGCATTATTGTGTTGACAAAATTTGTCCACAGACAGCGAGACATTGTTAGAACAGTTGTTTTCTTCAACTAGTTCCGAGGTGCACAGAAGAGCTCATCCTAAAACACTCTACTGAACGGCTTTTTAAACGGGTTTATTCGCACATGTGTGTCTGCGTGTGTAAGCCACGTGATGATAAAATAGTGGGACAACTGATGGTCAGCAAAACAATAGAAATTTGGGGTTATCATATTTGTAGATGATTTGATGCGAGAGCAATTTGTTTTACAATTGTGCCCAAATTCCATTACAGTGATTCCCATAGTTTTGAATTTATTTGGTGGTGGCAAGCATAGCTATGTTTTACCAATCTTTCATCAGTGTCACATGAAGGCAGTCAGTAGTTTCAGCGTGAAAGCATGACAAAAAACATTTTTTTAGCCATATCTGGTCCCCTCCAATACATGGCCCAAGTTTAAAGTCAATTAAGAATAATGAAGAACACCATTGGAAGGTAATGAAATAATGAAATGTGGACTCTAAGGCAAGACCCAAAGTAGACACTTTCACAGTTTAACAGGTTTATTGACTCAAGAAAAACTTACATAGGAGGGGATGGTGAGGAGAGTTCTGGGAGACTGATCAGGTTACTGGGAGAGGTCTCACTGAGTGAGAAGAGAGGTAGGCTAGTCCAGATGTATCTGTTAACAGAGATTCCACAGAGATGTTCCAGCAAATGATTCATAAAGCTTACTTTGAAACTCTGGGGAGGATACTCAGAGGGGGGCAATGGCTTGTTCCATGGTGGTGGCTGAATTTCTAGGAGGGTGGGCAGGCAGGTGATTTGATGTGGTAGGTATTCCAGTGACGTATTCCTGGTGGAGCAGACCAGCTCAATGGTGATAGGTAAGTGGAACTGAGAAAGGAACTGCTCTTCTGCCACTTGGGGAGCACCGGAAAGCAGGGAAATAAGAACACAGGAGAGCTGTAAAGGACCCTGATTACCACTCTGGAGAGGCAGATAATCTGGCAGAGACTGGGTGCTGGAGCTGGTCCTTAAGTACTGGTTGTTGATGAGGTTAATGAGCAACACATGAATCGGCCAAAGAGTGGGAACTCCACCCAGCATCAGGCCCACACCTGTCCCACCCAATCCAGACTCAGGGAGAGTTTGGAGACCAACACAAAAGCAAACTAGAGCAGGACTATGACAACTTGATTTATTTGTGAGATGAAATGAACATTACCCAAGATCAAACAAGCATAATTGTTGAAGGGGAAATTTAACATAATGTATTTGATTTTATAACACTCATAACCAGTATGCTAACCTAAGTTATTTTTATCCCTGGTGTGCGTGCTTATGTGTGGACACAGACAGACATAGCCTTCTGATTTTTAGTGCTGCATCCTGAAGAGTCAACAGCACAAATGAAAATGAATCAGAAACAGACAGAAATCAGGAACAGCGTGTACTCGTGTAGTAGATTTAGGAGAAAACAAGCAATTTATTCAACTTTATTTTTTTTATTTTAACACACATCAAGTTCATTTTCATATAAGCATTTACTGTGTGTGTTTGTATGTGTCTGTGCTCATGCATGCATGGGTTAGTCTGTATGTGTGATTGTAGGCTTATGTGTTTCTGTGTGTCTGAATGTATCTGACATTAACTATTCTCTGGGGGATTTAATGAATCAGAGAATTTAATGAATGACGTTTCCGTCATTTGACTTTTGGAGTACCATTGCATCCTGGTAGGTTCATAAAATACACACACACTCTCACACTCACACACACACACACACACACATGGTCACACATGGTCTTGTGTTTTTTTTGTAAGTTGGTACAAGTTCATATTAATGCATGGTTTGGGACCAGAATTTCAAACCATTGCTTGAGCCTTATTACTCTAAGAAAAGTGGTCTAATGGCATAACGCTGTCCTGAAGCAACAAACCAAATAGTAGTGTCTTAGTAAACAAATAAATCAAAATCTGCCTTTAAACAATCAAATACACTTCAAATATTCATATACATATTTTTAATATAGTTATTTCAATTCAAAAATGTATAAAAATGATATTACTCTTAGCAGTAGCTGACACTGCATCCCATGCAGATTTGACTCAGCCCAGGTCAAAGGTCAAGCCCTCTTCTATTCCTCCTTTTACTGAACAGTCTTGTGTCATTAAATTAAAATAGGTAAATTAATTAAAATTTTAATTGCCTACAGGCAACATCGTGCCATAGAGCGTTAAGTTCAGTTCATTTCTGCTCTGTTTCAATAAAATACCATGCGTAGCAGAAATATGTGGGGCTAAAAACTCAGGGTGAAGACTGAGTAAAGAGGGAAAGGACAGAGCCAAAGTTTTGGCACTGTGCTCACAGCTTTGAGCCATCCAACTGTGCCAAGTACACACTTGTTCTGATAACATCTCTCCCTCTCATTCCAAATAAATAAACACTCCTAGCAACAACTATCACACACATAAAAGGTATAAAATAAGACATGCTTTTCAGTGTCAAATTTAGCACAATTTGCAGAAAACTGTCTGTCCAAAATAGAGTTGTGTGCTTCATTATTTGATGGAGCAGACGAGTTACACTTGTTGGTGCAGACTGACTGACTGATTGCTACGTGTTAGCAATCTGTCTGCATTTATAAATTAGCTGGAAATTAATTGCAGACCTTGCCAGTCTGTGTGGTTGCAGTTAGTCTTGAGTCAGATTGAAACAGTATTCTTGTAAAAGCTATTTAAGTTCTGAACTGCTATAGTTCAACTTCATGATTATTCTATAAATGTTGCATTGACAGCAATACAGTAATAAAAAAAAATACTCTAAAAGGCTTCAGAGTGTATAGGACCACTGTGGTTTATAAATTATTTTTGAATGAGGAAAAAAGAAAACCCATTTTTTCCACAAATTGCATTCAGCAGAATTTTCTATCATGTTAGCAAAGTTATAATGAAATTGTTTAAATTATTAAATTATTGAACAATTTTTTACAGTGGCAAGAGTTTCCCATTGCCTGACTTAAATACAAAAAAGAAATCTGATTTTTACAGAATATTTCTGTGTGGCCTTTTTAGCTTTTGAAATTTCATGCCTTGAGCTATCTTTAAAAAAAAAAATTGAGATAATGTTTCCAGGAGAGTGAATAAGAGAGATTAGTGAGGTATTGTAAAAGCATGTTCAGAGCTGTATACAGTGGATGCAATCCAGCCATAGCATTGTTTTAATGTTGCAATACATGTCATAAATTATCTGTGTTCTTTTTCTGTTTCCCCTGGCTGCCCTTTATACGCCTGTCAAATAATATATAGATAAAAAGAAAAAAATCCCTTTTCCCATCAGTTTATGTTAGTGTACGATTCATGATGGACATCATTCACATCACTGTTTTTTTTTTTTTTTAATTCTTTTTGCCGTTTGTCATGTAAATGATACTGCGAACACACACAAGTTGTAATTTCCATACCATGCTTGCACACAGTCAGTGTAGCTAACTATGTCATTATCATGTGGTTATACATCTCATGAGTTTCTTATAGGATGCTGAATGATCTCGTTCAGCTGTGGTTTTGATGCAAGCACATAGCTTGAAGTCTGGCAAGATGATACGCAATGTTGTGTGATGCTGCAAATCTCACAAGGATCCAGCTGTCTCAGAAGGTACGGCAGTTACTGGTGCAGAGGCCTAACAATATACAGTATTCTAACTCTCCTCAGTTACGTGTTTACTCCAATCAAAACTGGCCCTTTGCTGCATCTCAGTGTCTGCTCCTTCTTTTTCTGTTTCATGGAAAATAATCAGTCCAGAACTGCTGACTCACTTGATGAGACACATCTCCAAAAAGAAAAACTCTGCGACAGAAAATAGTAAAAATCTCAGATCATCTTTTTTAATGCATTTTATCTTGTGTTGCATTTGACAAGCTTCTTGAAACATTGTTATATTTTTTTTCTTCCAATAGTAATTCTCTTATTTCTGTCTCTAATACACATTCTTACACACTTACACAGGCTTACACACACACACACACACACACACACACACACACACACACAAATAAATGTTTACATAATAATGCCTCATATGGCCTCCTTCACTTTACTGATGAGGCCAGAGAAGAGCGGAAACTTTTCCAAATTTGAGTTTTAGCCAGAGGGAACATTTTTAATGTGCCACACTGAGCATTGTGACAAAGATGGACGAGTCTTCTTTTATTGGGGTGGGGGGGTCATGGCCTCTAGATATTTGGTGCACGCATAAAGGATAAACAAGTCATACTGTTTAGTCATTTTAATGTGTTGCAAGGGATTATGATTAATTTAAGATGAGCAAACTGTAACACGTGTAGAGCACACAAATGTAGCACAAATGCACATCCAAGCATACACACGGCTCTAACAAACTGGTGAACCGAGAACAGCATCTCAGTGAACTTTTTATTCAGTCATTTGAAATAGGAATTATTAAATGTGAAAGGTGAGCCGACTGCCATCCATGCCATCTTTCTCTCTCCTTCACATAAGCCTGCTGCCACTCATTTCCTCGCACAGGCTAGACATTACACAGTAATTTTTTGTTTGTTTATTTATTTATTTACTTTTTATCACCCTCCAGTGCAAAATAAAGCAGGGGATATTGCTGTCATACCATCCATCTGTCTGTCCGTCTGCCTGTCCATGAGGTTTTACCTTTCTGGTCTATAGACTCAAAATCCACAAGGTGTTGAGCCATGAAATTTGCACGTGTGTTCTTTATTCTTCAAAGATCCAATTTTCATATGTCATCTGTCCTTCCATCTGTCCATCCAGGCGTCTGTCTGTGGGGTTTTACTTTTCCAGTTTATAGACTCCAAAACCACAAAGAATTGAGCCATGAAATCTGGCATATGTAATCATGTTGTTCTGTGTGATTGACCATTACTGACTGAAATGGAGAAAATGGGGATTCCCCATATCTAGGTCACTGAACAGCTGGCAGTAGTTGGATAGTGAGAAACTGGGGAATCCCAGAGTTCTAGGTAAAGAGCCAGTCTGTTTACGATAACTTCAGTTCTAGGCTGCAGCTCTACTGATTAGCCTGTGATGCCAACTTCTGATTGGCTAACATGTTGGTCAGAGATGACTCATGGCCATAAATTTTACAGACTTTGACTGATCATTGACCAATATTAAAGCCATACCTACTGCTCAGCAGTATTGCTGAAATGTAAACAACATGGTTGCCTTATGATTAAAGTGATGTTAGACATAATGCATTGATATCAATAGATTTTGTAGTATGGGTACATTGTGTAGTAATATTCCTATGCACACATGAGTATAATATGATGTGTATCCTTGTAAGTATCCATTATTTATGCCTTATTGACGGTGATCCAGAGACGGGAAATGGGGGGAAAGAAACAGGGGAAGACACGCGGGCAAATAGGCGACGGGCCAGGATGCGAGCCCGTGCCGCTTGCACCGCAACGCGGCATGTGTATGTGTATGTGGTCACCGGCTTCACCACTAAGCCACCCAGGCGCCCCTTAATGACTATTGTTAATATTAAAAATTTTATTTTGGCTGGAATATGTATTATATCTTTACTAAGCCAGGGGTGACTAGTTGGATAAAAGTTTAGGGCAAGGCCTCCAAATTATGACAAAATAGTTTTGCAGAAGGTAATAAGATGTCTGCTAAAGGGTTTTCTATTATGAAATGGGGCTGTAATATTATCCAGACTTCTACATTTATTTAATATTTTCATTAATCACAGGAGGATATCCCCATCGGTGATAGGTCTTGTTGCATATTTTAGCATCTCTTAGTTATTACCATGCAGACAATTTGATGGCAATGTGGGGCTGGGGCTGGGGGGGTTGGGGGAGAAAGTGCTTGAGAACACACGAAGATCGTGTGTGTCTTTCAACTTCACATTAATATATTTCACCAGTGCTGATTTTGATATTGATACAAAATACTACAATGCACAAAACAACTTGCAGAAATCAATGTTGTTAATAATTAATCAATTTAAAAGTTAAAAGTTTGAATTTTTGAGAAGGTTACAAGGGTTTTGATCTAAGTTGTACTGTGTTTTCGGCCAGAGTGACCATCAGTGATCATTCATGTTTGAGTCAAATGATTCAACTAGAGTTACTGAAAAGCCTTTCCTTTCCTAAAGTCACATCTATTTGACTGGAATAGTTGATAATGGATATTTCATTTGAGTTAAGAAAAAAGATGTTTTCAATGAAATCTTTTCGAGAGAAGCAGTGTGTCCTTCATATATGATCTTGTACTTTTTTTTAGGTTGATGGCTTAAATACTTGGAGGGCTACTTTAGAAGTGCACGTTTTTTAGGGAGTGATGTGTGTACCATTGTGACCATTTGTCTCGTGATAAGGCAGTCTGGAGAAGGATGCCCATGCCAGGAGGGAGGTCAAGGCACCAACTCATTCCTCTTCCTAGACACTTCCATTTATCAGGCCTGACTGCATGCATCACACACCCTCAAGGTAGAAGTGTGTGTGTGTGTGTGTGTGTGTGTGTAGGCTGGAGAAATGGTAAAAGACCAAGAGAGAGGGACAGACTTACATAAGAGGGACACTTTTGTAGGTTTACCTGGTGGATGCAGATTTTTGACATAGTTATTTTTAACTTTGAACAGATCAAAAAACTTTTTTCTTCTAGTTTGTATAAACACTAAGTGTGTTGGTTTAAAGGAATGCTAGTTTGACTTCAAATATTAATATTTTAGTGCAGCATGTCTTTATTATGAGCAATATAGTATCTGAAATGGCCAGAAACAGGAGGTGCATGATCTGGCACATTCACACTAGTTGACACTGTCAGCAATTCCGTATCTACAGACTAATGCATCTGCATGCAGCAAGAAGAATATTTTAATCTGATTATCAATGTAAATGTACTGATCATCAAATATTTATCATAAACCATTAATTCAATATTTACACACTTTTTATAAATGCTAAAATCAAATTAAATTACAGTGTTAGTGGCAACATCAAGCAAAAATTAGGGTTTCCAAAAAATAAAAAAATAAATAAATACATTATTGCTGTTTACCTTTGTTGAGTCTAACTATTCAACCAAAGTTTGAATGCACCTATTGTATAAATCTGTCAGTATGTATCATTTTAGAAATATCATCAAGGTGGAAATAATCTTTGTGTTGCTCAAGAAATTCATAGGCATACAAGCACAGAGTTTCCTTTAAATGCATTTCAGTATTTTACCCTAAACTAGTGGTTTCCAACCCATAAAGAAAAACAATAGATTTTCAAGTAAGTCTGTCATACAGAATTCCCATACAGAACTTTCACAGCTTAAGTGGAGTGAAATCAGCTTGAAGATGAGCGCTTCACATCAAACAATTAAATCCTCACACGTCTTCTGCATATTTAACTGCCTTATTTGTAAATGTACAAAAACAACGGCTGACACACACACACACACACACACACACACACACACACACGCGCGCGCACACACACACACACACACACACACACACACACACAGATCAGTGAGTGTAACATATAAGCAATTAAATCCTTGACATGGAACATCTTGAGGTGTCTTTCACACTTGCTTACATTCTGATAATTGAACCTGCAATTCTGGGAGACATGTCTGGAGACAGATCAGATCTTTTCAATTGCAGCAGCTTTGTTTATTTTTTCCCCCTCATATTTTATTTATTTATTTTTTTGTAAACATCAGCCATATATGCTGCATCGAGGCAACCAGGCCTGAACCCATGACAGCAGCACAGTTGGTTGAGCACCTCGGACTGTCAAGCTGTCAGTTTGATGTCTGAATTACTATGCGCACACATCTGCATTAGTCAAGCAGCAGTTAATCTCAACATCTGTATCTGTAGCTGGCCACAGCTGACTAGCAAAACTTTTGCTTTGTAAAATGACATGAAGTGTGGTGGAACTGATTTATTTATTTTTTTGTCCAAAACAGTTTATCTAGTAGCCTGATACAACAGCTGTTTGATTTTTAGGCACTGTTTTCCATGATGGTTGGTTGGATGATATCTCAATGACTCTTACGAATTTAAATACATATCCACAATACCAATTTAAAGCATTGCATTCATTTGATGCTAATTTAATGCTAGTACACTAAATGCTGATAATGATGTATGGTTTCAAGATGGTGGCACTAAGGAAAGGTGGAGCTTGAGGTGGCAGATTTGAAGATGTTAAAATTTTTTTTGAGAGTGGACCTGATGGACAAGATTAGAAATGAGTATATCAGAGGGACAGCTCAAGTTGAGCAGTTTGGACACAAAATTAGAGAGGCAAGGCTGAGATGATTTGGACATGTACAGAGGAGGGATAGTGGAATATTGGACAAAGGATGCTAAATATGGAGCTGACAGGCAGAAGGAAAAGAGGAAGACCACAGAGGAGAGGGTCGGTGTGACAGAGGATGATGCTAGGGATAGGGTGAGATGGAGGCGAATGAAAAAGAGCAGCCAAAAGGAGAAGAAGACACTAATTTCTTAATGTAAACATTATATACCTAAAAATATAAATCAATTACATTTAAGATTTGCTTAGCCTTTATTTCCACAAGTAGTATTTACAGGACTTCTGTTGTATGAAATTCTGCTGTGCTGACAGTAGATCAGAGCCTATGAATTGTTTGTACAACAAACATCTCAATAAAAATGCAATAAAAGATGCTATTTTTGTCTCCACACTGATAGATACACAATCATTGCCAAAAGTATTTGCTCTGACTCAGCTATCAGATTGCCAGACGAAGAAACGTAAATCGTCACTCCAGAGAACACGTCTCCACTGCTCTAGAGTCCAGTGGTGGCATCCTTTACGCCACTGCATCTGACGCTTTGCACTGTGCTTGATGATGTAAGGTTTGGATGCAGCTGCTCGGCCATGGAAACACATTTCATGAAACTCTCTGTGCACTGTTTTTGAGCTAATCTGAATGCCACATGAATTTTGGAGGGCTGTAGCGATTGACTCTGCAGAAAGTTGGCGACTTCCATGCATGATGCACCTCACTGACCCCGTTCAGTAGTTTATTTTGTATGATTCTTCTTCCTTCTTGTAGGGCATTGACTCATGGCCACAAACAGCAATGAAAGAACTGTAAACGTAAGAATGGAATTCCCACACCAAACTGTAACTTCAGTGCAGTTTCAATACATAAGAAAAACCACTGTTATACATTATATTATCTTTTGAACAAAACCGATAACAGCTCTCTCCACCAAGGTGCTAAACTGACCACTTTGCGAACAGCAAAACATGGAGAGAGAAAGATAAGTCATTGTACAACTGAAAGATTTTCATCCAAGTAAAAAACAATATATAAACTAATGTCTATTGTCTGTTTACTATTGACCTTCTGAAACTGCAGTACTATGCAAAAATGTTGAGGCAGCCCGCATTTCGTTACATTTTGCTTCCAAGGAGCCAAGGTTTATTGTATTTTTTTTAAGTGGCCTTGAGCAATAGTTCTCTAGTGAGCAATATTTCTTAAAGTGCTTAAGTTGATATTTTCCATGACAATTGTGTGGGCTTGATCTCCTGTCACATAGAAAATGGTTAAATGGGAGCTATAAGATTTGTAAATGACATCAATGATATGCTTCTCTAAATTGCACCTATATTATGTCTGCATGTGCTTTCGGGTAGATTGAGAGCTCTTCTGTTTAAGAGTCACTTTTCAGGAGTAGCTCTGCTCTTGTGTCTGCATGATAAGGGCTTGGTAGCAAAGACTGTTCCAATTCAAAATTTCATAATTTGCAATGTCAGTCACACATTATCCATTCAGCTCAGAATGATCTGGATGGGAGACGAAGCAGCACATCCAAAAGCCTCTTGTGGTAATTCTACAGATACAAAAATCAGGTACACTTGCAAAAATATCTCCAAATAGGAAAAGCAGTTGAGTATGGATGTACTAGTAAAAGGGTAAATGGAAACAGAATGGAAACACTGGTATGCTGTTGCTTTTGCATCTTTCTTGCCAACAAAGGCTCCTACCACTTTACCTTTCTAGTAAAAGCCCAATGGTGTCGCTGTATTGACAATCTGAGGAGACTGGAATGGGTACTTCTGTGGTACAAATAAATTTTGTATTGTGAGAAATGATTAGCCCGGCAACCAAGAAAAGTCAGTTTTACCCACATTACATACAGACAGCAAAGAGTTTTTATGGATCACTTTGGTTTATCTATGCCCCCGTCTTATTTTTGTTAGTCATTTCAATTCAAACTGATGTTGAAGTCTGTCAATTATTGAGAATACAAAGGACAATGGCTCTCATTCACTAATATGTGGTTAAAAATGTTATTACCTTACGCCAAAAATAAATGCAAAATTGCTTTCAAATTTTTGAACCATGAACCAACTATTGAATATATATAGTGTGTGTGATATATCTGTATAAATATCTGCACTTTAAGTGCATGTTTATGAAACGTGTTAAGGGGTGGATGTTGAATATAATGATTGTGTGATCCACATTCTCACTGTTATGGCACTGATAAAACACATGCTGACACAGATAACCACAACACAATCCGCCTGGACTCCCACCGATGCCTCTGGGCTTGATCACCTGCGCTCACCAACATCCGATAATAACATTCAGTCAGTATTCACTCCCTCCCCCCAAATATATATGTGTGTGTGTGTGTGTGTGTGTGTGTGTGTGTGTGTGTGTGTGTGTGTGTGCGTTTTCTTATCCCTGTTATTTTTTTGGTTCCCTAGTTATTGGGAGGACAAACATACTGAGGGCAGAATTACCATGGAGCACGCATGCCTAGCCAAAGGCCCAACAGAGGTATTAGCCTGATAGTATCTGTGGTCTTCCATCACACACCAACAACTACACACACATTGGCACTTGCATGTAACCCTGCATGAACAAGCAGGCACAAACAAATGCATGCACACAAATACACACAAATGCATGTATACACACATACAATGACTGATTGTTCTTCTCTTATCTGATGTTTCAGCCAATGGTTTATTTCCATTCTGTGGCCAGGGAATTGTCTCCAGAATGCTTGCAGTGAGAAAACTCATTCCGATGATCTGGGTCAGATAGAGGCACTTCCATCGGCCACAGACAATTCCGGCTTGGAATGACGACAGAACTTTAAAGAGAGAGAGAGGGGGAGGAAGAGACTGCCTCAAGACAAGATGTACCACAGATGATAAAACAAGGGGAGTTGATATCTACTCAGTGGTCTGCCAGACAGATAAATACTTTGCTCTGTGTGTGTGTGTGTGTGTGTGTGTGTGTGTGTGTGTGTGTGTGTGTGTGTGTCCCTTGAATGAATATGCACAATCCAAGCTGTTTACATTCACCTCCATCAAACTGGTAAAGCTGTGTGCTTATACATACACATTTCTCCTTTTGTCATGTGGTGCTATAAATTGCTCTGGGCCTCTCATGCATCCATGCAACACCACTTGAAGGGGAAATGTTTTCTGTTTTCTCTGATATCACTTTGGCTTTTGAGGAAATTGGTTTGCAAAGGAAGACATATCAAAAAAGATCTACCTATCTATTCCTTGTCTGAGGAATGATTTTTCTTTTCACATCTCTTTTGTATGTAAGTAGGGTAACCACTCCAATATTCAATTTTAATAACTACATTTTATATAATAATTCCATACTTTTTTGCATACAGGCATGCAGCATGCATAGCAAACAAATTAGTCAATCAGGTCGCATCAGACTCAAAGTCAATTTTAAATTTTCAGTCATTTTAAAACATGGTTTTGCTTAAAACAGCTGGAATGCCACTATGTTGCAGTGAAAGATCATTGATAAAACAGAAACATTTTTTGCTCTGAATTTTGATGTAGCCATCTGCCAAACAGTTTACATATCCTGTGTTTGTTGAGAAATAGAGGAGGTGTGAGCAAATATTTACAGCAGCTGTTCTTTCTCCGATACAGACAAAGCAAGTAAACACAGGTGTAATCTTTGGATACAAATGAGAAGACTCAAGTTTGTGATCCATGTTCACAAAAGATGTCTCTCACTTATTACTGCCGGTCAACGTTTTGGCACAGAAGAGTGCGGTTACCTCATACTGTCTTAAAATCTGTCAGGAAGAATAATATGTGGAAGCATCAGATAGTTTAGGAAACAAATATGGGAAACCTCTATGGGTTGGTGACACGTGATGTTTTCGTAAATGCTGAGTGTAACACTGTTGAGTAATGTTTTATGTGAAGCTCATGATGCAAACTGATTTATGATTTGTTACATAATTTCATAAATATATTATTTAAGCTTTAAAGTGTCTCAATTTCAAATGTGATGTAAGGCACAGTAAATTCCTGATGCAGTCTGCTCATTGTTGAGGAGCTAACAAGTACTGAGGAGTTAGCGGGACAATGGGAGGTTTCCCACACGACTCTTCTATGTAGTATTCAGTCCAAACTATCACTGTGTGAAGCCAAAGCTGATAAAGTGACTCAAGTGTTTAAAAACCTCTTTTCATGACAAGCAGCCAATGAGGTATTTTATTGTTTGGTTTTGTCTTGTACTTTTCTTTCATTCTGCATACGTGCTAGGTACCATGTAATATGCTAACGTGCTTTGTGCAGTTTGTTCATGAATGCAGTTCTCACAGCGTGACTAAGCTAGCAGAGAAACGCCGGTTTCAAAGAACCGACCTGTGTCTGTGTTGTCATGGAGAGAGCTACAATGAGGAAAACGAATAGAAAGATAAGAACATTAAAGGGACTTTTCACCACAAAATAAAATTCAGGTAGTTTGGGAATATCTGTTTTGGAAACATCTGCATATTCTACATATTACAATTGTAATAAATTTATCCATCTTGTAATGGGACATAAGAAAAATACAAAAACTCAGCACCAGCAACTCTTTCTAGAAATCATAACCCAGGTATTCTTTACCATGAGCAGTTTCATGTAGGAAATATTTTCTGAATTTGACTTTGGAATAAATTCTCCCTTGAAGGTCTTTGAGAAAACAAAACAAAACAAAACAAAAACCATACGAGGTGCTTTCACATTCTTGCCATTGTCCTTTCTAATGGGAATCCGTCGTCTTGACTGGACTTTGATACTATAAGTCTGAACTGACCATCCAGTGATGGGTTGAGAGTCTGAATCATTCTTGAGCCTGTGGCAGAATCGTCATCCCTCCAATTCACCCTTACTGTTTTGGTATAAATCATCACAAAATACAGAACTACTGTAAATGTCACGCTATAAATATAATCCATATCCTATATAGATTGCAAAGCTCCATGAGGCAAATTTGTGAATTGTAACATTGTGCTGTTGAAACTGAAACATGATATAATCAGGATGGCTCATATCGGGCAGCGAATAGAATGGGGTGTTTGAGTTTATAAAACGTCCACATCACCAGATAATCTGTGCTGACAATCACAGCCTAGTCTCTGATCAAGATTTCTCCTGCAGCAGGATGAGCACAGTATCAGATCCACTTCAGTGAAGAAGGGGCGCTAAAGGGAATGAGATGGTGAAATAGATTGAGATACCAAATATAAATCGATTGTGCATAAAATGTCAAATAAGTATCAGGTGTTTTACAGACCATATTTTGATCAGTGTTTTCCCTTCCTCCTTCCTTCCTTATTGCATCAGATTAAAATTATTCAAAGCAAATAAAAAGCTAGATGTACTTATTTTATAATGAAGCAACATCTTGGTTGCTAAGAACAGTGAGTGGCATTGTCCGGCATATGATAGCCTTAATTGTTTAAAGTATCACAGTGAATGAAAAAGTAATAACTTGTCATGTTTGCTAACAGCTGTAAAGAGAGTATCAGGCCATTTACATATGAGTAAAAAGAAAGGCAGCCTGGGAGTGTGATCCACTTTAATTAATAGCTCACTATCTTTGGAGGATGGCCCAAAATTAGACGAAACCACATACTGCTCCCATTGTCCCTGCTGTCACTGTCAGGGAAATAATTTGGAGTCCAGCCACAGACCAAAAGGGAATGTGTGTAAGGGATTTAGAGGCACTGTAAATGGGTAATATTATAAGGATGATGATGCTGGTCATTGAACACCAATACCATTGTTCCAAATTATTTTAATCTTCACTGCAGTATTGATTAGAGACATAAACTTGCTAATAATACATAAGGTTTCAGCATTATGTGTACATTAAGATTCTTCTCTTATAATAAGACTGGCATAGACTGACCAGTAATTACGGAGCTTAAACCTGAACACATTTAATAACATTTAAAGCTATTAAATATCATTATAATATATGTTACAATAGGTAACAATTAATGTGTCAAGTATCAAAAGTTTCGGTGCTCTAATGTCCAGCTGTCACATTAGAAACAAGACAGAGGTGCACATCTTGGGCCTGACACTTTCAGCTGTGTCACTCCTGTCTCCCGTTGTACACCTGGAGACAGTGTTTATATGTAAGTCTGCCTTTGGTGGCTTTTTGGCGAGCATCTGCCTTTTCCGTGACTACCCTGAACCAGGGTTATAATAGTTTTGGATTTTACATTATAGTTTAGTTTTAGTTAGTTTTTACTTTTTTTTCTCTAATTCAGTTAGTTTTAATTAGTTTTCAGAGTGGTTTTGCTCGTTTTTATTAGTTTTTATTTTTGGTTTTATGCTTAGTTTTAGTTAGTTTCAGTATTAGTTTTAGTATTTTCATACTTAATCAGGTACGCTTTAAAGATACCCTTTAAAGAAATAAATTCAGCAACCAACTGTTCACAGACAGCAGAACTACATGCTAAATGTGTGTAATATTAAGGACACACATGAACATCAACAGGGAGAAACTGCAAACAATATGAACTCCAAAACTCGATAAATTCTACAATAAACTCCCAATAAAGTTCAGCCTCAGTGCAGCAGATTAACAACAGCTACATGTGGTGTTTGACAAAAACAAACTCCTTGAAGGAGTCAAAGCTCAAATCCAGCTGCATCCTGATGTTCGCACCACCTGATGCTGCTTCTGTTTTGGAGCTAGCTTGGTTAGATGCTCGCTGATTAGACTTGCAGGGTCTTTGCGGCCTATGTAGCCTACGGAAGTGTCCGACCTCATGTCCGCATTTATGCATGTATAGCTGGATTGCATGTGTTAATTACCTTGTGGTTGTGTGCTGGGGTTTTTTTGGTCCTCGCTCTTTGTGCTCAGTTTTTAGGGTGCAAACATATTTGTCCCTGTTTTTTCACTTTCTTCATTCCTTCACGTCCATTCCCATAGTTTCAGCAGCTCCCTCCAGGAATTTGCTGACATTTGTGAGTCCTTATATTGATGCTTTGATTATTAGTCCTGATTATTATCTGACTGATAAAGTAGCCGGAAAAGCACAAGGACTAAACACAACGTTGTGGCTGCGTTGACCCGACGAGTAGTCACGTTTCTCTGGAGGTGCAGGCCAGGTTGCCTTGTAGGATGAGAGCGGTTTCCGTAGCTGCCTTGTGTGCGCTTCTCAGGTCTACTTTGATGTTGGTGTTTTTTTTCCTGACTAGGAAGTGTTCCGTACATTTTTCATCATCCACAACAAGACACTCGCTGCTATCTGTGCTATCATAGTAAAAAAAAACAAAAAAAAAAAACAGTCCACATGGGACTCTCTGAGGAGCAGCGCGGTGTGCGCACGCACGCACATGCGCAACCATTTGCCCGACGGCGTTCCGAGCTTAAACTCGGAGAGAGGAAAAAAATGATTTCATATCAATCCACAAGACTTTTGAAAAAATAACAATAACTATAATTTCAGTTAGTTTTAGTTAGTTTTGTAAACCCACAATTCAGTTTTACCGTATTTTCCGGAGTATAAGTCGCACTTTTTTTCATAGTTTGGCTGGGGGTGCGACCTATACTCCGGAGCGACGTATATGTGACATTTATAACACATGAACCAAAATACTCCAGCCACTTGACATCTCCGTGAACTGCAGCTTTAAGGCAGTCTTGCGTAACCTGTGGGCGCAGTGGATGATGGATGGAGAGCACAGCTTAACGGCAACTGGGAGAATGCGCCACCCAACTTTCCTGGAAGTCATTGGATGGATCAAGAAAACATGGGCTTCAGTGACAACCATCCTGTTGGGATTCAGAAAGGCTGGAATAATTGGAACTGCAGCTGACGACGAGTCTGACTAACGCGACACAGAAGAGGAAGCGGCGCTTCGTCTACGGAGTGTACGGAATTGTTTAGAAGTGACACCGAGGATGAAGAATTCAATGGATTGATGGTTTGGTTAACTTGTTAGTATGTTCTTTATGCTATGGTTATCTGAATAACTTAATGTTACGTTAACATATCGAACACGTGTTCGTTGTGCGTCATGTAGCTGAATGTGCTACGTTAGCATAACGTAGGTGTAACCGTGTTCGCCCTGTTCTTTAATCCATTATTATTTTAAATTGCCGTTCAAGATGGAATTTCTGCTCTGGGTCTCGGATTCTATCAACCCCCCCCCCCCCCAAAAAAAGTGCGACTTATAGTCCAGTGCGACCTATATATGTTTTTTTCTTCTTTATTATGCATTTTTTGGCTGGTGCGACCTATACTCCGGAGCGACGTATAGTCCGAAAAATACGGTAGTTAGTTGTCGTTTCTTCCTTTTAATTTTAGTTTTTATTTATTTCAGTTAAACGACAATGTTTTTTCAATTTCAGTTTTCGTTATTTCGTTCGTTTTCGTTAACTATAATAACCCTGCCCTGAACACACTACTACCCTGAACCCTGAACACACTACACTACAAACCAACTATACACTCCAATCACACTAAATGTCAGAAATCTCTCAAATTTCAAAATTTGCATTGATATCACAGCCTCTCACTCACCACCTGAAACACCCCTTTCATGTGAGAGTGCACAGGCCCTAAAGCAAAAAGCCTGAGTTAACAAAGAATTGATAACCACCATCATGACACCAGTTATGTTGTGATACCAGTGATCTGTGCCTGGTATCTGTGGCATGCATTCGAGCTCTCACGGAGGACTCATGCACAGGTGTAACCTGGTGGCTTGGTGGACAAGTTTGTAAAACAATAACTTCTCCAATTATAATTTATTGTCAGAAAGTAATAGGTGAAATAGTTGACTACTTAACTTTGCCATGTTTTTTTTTTTTTTTTATGAACATTGCACCTCTTGGTGGAACGTGTGATATATTACTTCTGTGACAGTCCAATAACAAAAATATTAGTCCCTGACTGCAACAAGGGGGACCAGAACATTACACTTGAGTTTTGTTTCACCTACAAAATTGTGATAGATTTTTTGGTAAGATATAAATCAAATATTCTATTCAGTGGCAAAACAGACTGATAACTTGTATCCTCGATACCCCTGTAGAACATGAAGATATCATATTGAAGTGCTGAATATGTCTAGGTAATGGCCTGCTGCTATACATAGTCTGTATGACAGGGTTTTTAAGTTGAACAGTTAATTACTTTTGTCTGACCCTATCAAGCAGTCAATGTGCCGTTGATGATGACCACTGATAATAACATTTTCATTTTCAAAATTCATTCACATAATCTTTTTTTGTGTCTACCTTTGATTGCCCTGCTGCAGTAAATTTCATACTCAGAGCACAGTGTGTCACTGAATTAGTATTATCGATGTCAACAACAAAATCTCACAATCTCTAGAAAGCTGACTTGCAAAACCTATACAGCTTGCTAATTGGTTTATTACATTATATCTGTAGGTAGAATCTTTTGAATGACAAGCGTGCAGAGGCAGACACAAAGGCTGCAGGAGGCCTGCCGAGGAGACTAAAATACGATGGAAGGATTGAGTCAGGAAAAGTGTGCATTAGAGTGATGTACTTTATAATGCTAAATGGAGTTGGGAGACTGTCAGTCTCCAGCCAGGCTGCTTGATGGAAATGGCACTTGGTCTTTATTGTAGTCCTAAAAGAGAAGTTTTGTCTCCTAAATCATTCAACATTGTAGCTGTTTTAAAACTTTTGGGATAGCTACCTGACTTTGCGACAGATATATATCTTTTGAGGGATTAAATGTGTCTTCAGGTGAGTGTGAGGAGACACACTGGTACAGGTGCATGCTCTTTCAGCTAATTTATGTTGCCAAACACACAAACAGAGAATTTTTTTTGTGTGTGTGTGCTTATCCTGTGCTCCTGTCTGCCCTGATTATCAAAGATAAATATATTCAAACTTCTCTTTGACCAAACTGTTGAAGTATTTGCGGATTTCTCAAGGTACTTGAAGAAAGCCTCCCCTTAAAAATTCTTGTTTTCCTCACTAATAACTACTTTCTAGTCTGTGCTGTTTTTTCAGATTTTGAGTCGGCTTCTTTGTTTTCTCACCCTCCTCAGGTTTACTTTTCAAATGGAAATTCATTTTTCTTTATGTTTATATTCCTCAGTGGTCTTCAAATCCACTTTGACCTTATTCTGAAGGAGAAATCATGTTAAATAGCAAATAAAGTTTTGCTTATCAAAAGCAGAGCTGTCAGTTAGAGAATTGCTCTAAGGTTTCTAAGATTTACATGTAATTCATCTTTCATTTCATTCACTTCCTTTAACTCTTAAGGCTGACTTTCAAGGGTCTCATCACAAAGACTCTAAAGTGGATACAACACTCTGTGGGAGTTCTACATGGGTTCAACTTAGCACATTATGTGGTTTTGCCTGTGTAAGATTCAGCTGTTTAAATGCTGTCTATGGCATCTACGGATAGTCTTTGTTTGTCCTTCAAGCTCAGATCTTCTACCAGAGACCTGGGAGCTTGAGGGTCCTGCACAGTATCTTTACTTTTCCTAGACTGCACTCTTCAGAGATCTCCGATTTTGTTCCTGGTATCTGCTAGAGTCACTGCCCCGAGTGTTCCAATTACCACAGGGACCACTGTTACCTTCGCCTTCTCTTCTCTCAGCCCTTGGTGCTCCTTCTTCCTGATGTTGCTATCACTTCTCCTCCTTCTATCTGTCGGTGGTGCATGCTGTGCAGGGTCCTGTCCTTCCATGATAGTTCCTGTTGTTGTGCTTCTTCTTTCTCTGGTTTCTGCTGCCTGAGGTATTCACTAAGCTTATGATCAATCACGGCCATCATCATGGATCTTTGTTTCATCCTGGGTAGTGCTTCTGACAGTCACTACACTAACTATTTTTGTGAATACTTGACTTTATCATCCTGAGACCTGAGCTCCTGTTTGGGATGCATTTTTAATTGCTCCTAGATATTTGTGATTAGATGGACCTGATATGTATATAAACTAAGCTTTCTCATTGAACAGGAAGTTGTATTTTGTTACATGGTTGTTACATAATTTTGTGGGGAAAAAAAAATCTTCAGATGGGGACAATGTGATTATTTTATAGCATAACAACAAAAACAACATTTCTTAACAAAGTATAAAACACTATTGAGCAGATTGAAGTATAAGGTGCAGCAAAGCCAAAATGTAATGTCCCCATATGTGGACGCAGGGTCTCAGGAGGTTAAATGTAGCACCATCATGTTTTTAAACTTTTTAACAACAATGCTTTTTTTTTTTTTTTAGATGAAGAGTTGTTACCATGCTAACATACCAAAGTAAAATGATAAACATTGTAACTGTTCAGTGTTTCTTTTTATTTATTTATATATTTATTATTATTTTATTTCAAAGCTTATATGTAGGGAAACATGAAGCAACAGTTTTTCAGCTGCCTACGATGGTATGAAAGTATGTGTAAAACTCTAATTAAGAGCTTGGGATATCGATATGCTTTCTGAAATATCATTATTAAATTATTCTTGAAAAAGTACTGTAGTTTGGGAAGACTTTACTTTGGAATTAATCTGGTCTAATTTACTTTGCACCAGCTGGAAAAGTTTTAGAATGTCACATATCAATCACAGGTAGTACTAAAATGTCATCTCCTATTCCCACTTCTTGATGACCTGAGTTGTTCTGATAAATAGATAATAACAGCTTCAGCCATTTACTTATACACTTTTACTTATATGAACATATATTTTAGCCACCTAAAATATGTACATAATATTTGAAACTTGCAATTGCCCCAAGTAAAAAGTAAACATAGTGATTAATGGACAGATGGGTAGATTTGACATTTAAAAAATATAGAAAATATAATTAATACTTTCTTTTCTTCCTTGTCCGATGAAAAGAATGAATATCCTCCATCAAAGGTCAGATTCAGCTATAGAAAATAGCACCACTGGAGCATGTAGGGATTCAATAAGTGCATATCTTTCCTTTTGTTTCGTATCTCCCACTTTCTCCAGGCTTATGTGACCATGAAAATGCTATAGCTAACTCAGTGTAACTACACACCAGCACTTAGAGAAAACTATGACAGTCTGTCACATGAAAATTTGTGACATTTTGAATGTGATTCAACATGCCTAGGCAATGGGAACACTGCATTGTTGAAAAGTTAGACATCTGGTGTAATAAATTATAGCCTTGGCAAAAGAAATGCTCTTACAAATTCAATTCAAAAAGCAATTCTTTTCTTGTCTAAATAGGCATGTGGGGAACTAGCAATGTGAAACTATATGTCAAACACTTCAAATTTAAGAGACAATATACTCTATGCTACATTTTATTTGACATTTTATTTTCACATCTGTCATTTTCTGTGGAAGCAAACAGTCTACAGTCTTTGCTATAGCCAGTAAAATATAGCATTCTGTGGAAAGATATTCCACATTATGCAAACAAATCCTGCTCTTAAAAAGAATATGCTCCACGTACAGTGAGAGAATGCAAAGTGCAGATTAATTCAAGAGTTCAATGGAGCAATTTGTGGTAGCCTTTCAAAGGAATTATCCAAATCAGCCACTTATTTTGACTGTTATGCTGATTAAATGCATGTTACCACACTTGCCTGAAAACAAAATAATAGACAACTAAAAGTTTTGAAGAAATTGTACATTGCCATGAATGGTGTGCACTCCCTGTGAGAAAATATCACAAAGAGTCAGCTACACTTGAGAAATTCAAATATCTGTGATAAACTTGGTATGGCAGAAAACCTTTGTGTGTTTGAGTTTCTCTCCATACCTGTCTAAATTATGATTCAAGCAACAGGGACGGCTCCATTCAGCTTGTGTCTACTTCTAGCACATAATACAGGAAATGAAATCCTGAATGTTCCAGGATTTTTTTTTTTTTTTTTTTTTTTAAGTAGCTGAGTTCACATTTGTCTATTTACTGCAATCTGTATGTGTGCATGCTTTTTTCAAGGCTAGGCTGGCCTGTGTGTGTGTGTGTGTGTGTGTGTGTGTGTGTGTGTGTGTGTGTGTGTGTGTGTGTGTGTGTGTGTGTGTGTGTGTGAACACTGGCACAGTAGTCAGTGTTAGCACAGCTGTCCAATCCAAAGAGACACAGGAGGAGGGGCACAGGTGTCACATCCACAGCAAACCACATCCATAATTAGTGGACTGTGTTTACCACTTTGGCAATGGTGCCAAGTGACTGACTCTGTGTATTATTTTCTGTGTGTTCATGTACTGTATGTGTAAGTCTCCGTATGTGAAAGGAAACAGTGAGGAGGAAAAGGGTAGTTTCTGAGTGTTTTATTTTTTTGTCTTTAGATAAGACAGGACTGAGGACAAAACACATATAAACAAAATCACAGGAGTAACATTTTTTTCACTCAAAACAGCCACTGAATGCGGCTGCTACACTAATTAAAAGACTCAAAAGTCTATCTGAGGAATGACTGTCTCTAACTTCAAACTATGCTGCAACTCATTCCAGTAGCGCCATTGACATTTTTATGACACTCCCTGGAAGTCCTGTTCTGACCCGAACACTTCTGCGTCTGCAGTGTGTGTGCTGGATCGTTTCCAGTGTGTCAAAACAGCAAGCCTTCAACTTGAATTTCAATTTGGGGAAGAGGGCAAAGCTGTAGGAGCCAAATCTGCCAAGTAGGGCTGATAGAAAGGGACAATTGTGTTGATGTGGCCAAAAAAACTAAACAAAATAAAACAACTGTGTTTTTAATGCACTGTATTCCAGCACACAGTGGCTTATGCTGCATTTGTGCACATCATTTACACCTAATGTTCTCCCTCAAACATTTTAAGACATTACAGTAGAACTCTGCATTGACAGTCTGAGCCTGGGGCATAAAATCATGGAACACAGATTTGTGAATGCTTATAAAAACTACAGACATGATCCTGGCCACTGTACTTGGAACTTTTGACCTGATCACTGCTGTCTGGGTTGTAGCTGGAACCCAGCTCTCATCACCAATGATGATTTTCAACATGAAATTTGGTCTGTTTGAAAGAGGAGTTAATGTTTGTTTTCTTTTCAAGTTTTTGGTCCATATACTGTACAAGTCACAGACACACACATGTAAATGATCTCAGTGGGACTTCCAGGGGGCACTCAAAGTGTAGGAGCTGCATAGGTGCACAACCAGAGGGCCCTGTATTGAAAGTGGTCAAATTTAAATCAAATATAACTTTTGAATATTGTAGGCAGTCACTGAACTTTATGATTGCCAGTTATAAATGTGATGTGCTTTGCCCCTTGACAGTGGATAAAAGAGAGGCTGCAGGTCTGGTGAAGAGGTAGATGACATGATGAACCATCACTCTTTCACTTTTAAAATAAATAAATATATATTAAAATGCATTTTAATATATAACAACATATATTATGTTGTTGTAACCAATTGTGGGATCAGTCTTGGCAGTGTCTGCCTTCCTCCTCCTTTTCTTTCCTCTCTCTCCTGCTTTTGCCCTGTTCTTCTCTCCTACCTTTTCTCAGGTGAACAACTTTCCCTGCTCCGGTGAGGTCTGCCTAGAGGTGGGCTTTCCAATCAGTGGGTTGCTCCACCTGCACACACCTGCTAGTCATTCATCAAGGACTGGTTCATTCATCCGCTCTTCACCCAGATCGTTGTAGCCACTGCAGGTGGTAATGTACTAGTGAGTGTTTTGTTCTTTGTATGTAATTACACTTTAGCATGACTAAAATAGCACCTTATCCATTATTGATTTTACTTCTACAATAGTAGTAGTAGTAATAATAATAGTAATTTGTATTTGTTGGACCCACTGAAAACACTCAAGGATGCCTTAGAATCAGAATCAGAATCAGAATCAGAAGGTTTTTATTGCCATATGGGTGAACAGGTTCACAGCATTAGGAAATTGCTGCGGTACTTCGTGCTTACAGAAAAAACAAATAAGTATAAAAACTATAAGACAATATACAAGTATACAAATTGCAAATATACAGAGATATTAGAACTATAACTATAACACAATATTACAAAATTACAAAATAACAACACAATAACAACAAATTCAACACAATGGCTAGAAAGGTGGTTATAGCTGATATGCTGATGTGAACAGGTGGGTTTTGAGCTGAGATTTAAACTGTGTAATAGAGTCTAGTTAACAGACTTGAAGTGGTAGTGAGTCCCAGATATGAGGCACGGAGCAGCTGAAGGCTCTGGCACCCATTGTTCTATGTGGGAAATGAGAAGCAGTCAGGAGAGCAGCTGAGGCCGAGAGTAGACCACGGGAAGGGGTGTGAGGATGAAAGAGACTTGAACGATAGTAAGAAGCAGAATCTTGTATTGTATATGCTAGAGAATGGGGAGTCAGTGATGCTGGAGGAGGAGAGGTTAATATGATCAGCGGACCTGCAGGTGATGATCCGTGCATCCGAGTTCTGTACAGGCTGGAGATCATTAAGAAGATTTTTGGGGAGACCAGAAAGAGTGACATTACAGTAATCTAAAGCAGAGGTGACATGACCAGGGCATGAACCAGAACTTGGGTACTGTGTGGAGTCAGAAACGGACATAGTCTTGAAATGTAACGGAGATGGAAGTAGGCTGAACAAGAGATGCCGTTGATGTGGAAGTGAAAGGACAGAGTAATGTCTGAGATGGCCCCAAGACTTGACACTAAGGGAAGGGGTGGACTGCACAACCAAAAGGGTGCATTTTCAAGAGTGTGTTTGGACTCTCAGCGGGGTTAAAATGTATTTTACTTTTATGATCTGTGATGAAATGGTCTAAATAATTTGGAAAACTAAAAATCATTTGTGAATACATATAATACAAATTAAAAACTTATTGAGGAACTGATATCTTTGTCACTGATGCTACTGTTACAGGATGGGTTCAAAACCCCCTGATGATTGTACTGGGTTTGAATTCTTGGCAATTCCAGTGTTAAGCCAACAATCATTACTGCCCCCCCATGATGTTTGGAGGTCTGTTGCTATGATTATTACTTAAGGGGCTATAACCATCTCTCCCCAGTCATAGGCAGCAATGCCAGAGACATATTTATTAATGTTACTCCAGGCTATGATTTTATCTCCAGAGGATAATTAGTGACTAAGGTTTGTCATGGAAAGATGGTCCTTGCGGTAGATTGTGCCTACTATGTTATCATTATTATAGACCAATGTCCTTGTGGTGTTGTTAATACCTGTCCCCTGAGGCCACTGATGAAGTATCTCACTACATAAAGTTCATAATACATTAAGGTAATAGAAAACCTGCTATTCCCAGAGTTAAAGTGAATATGTGAAGTGCTGCATGTCATCATTAAGTGATAGCAGTTTTCATATCCTTTTCCTCTTCACATATATATTTTTTTAAATTAGATAAATGCAAATCAAAATCTGAGGCATACCAGGTGCCCTTAAAACTGACCTGTTATGTTTATGTGCTCACTTTATTTTGGGTAGTCGGTACATGAAAAAAAAAAAAAAAAAAAAATCTGCAATCTGCGATGGCTGTTTTACCAAGGAATGTTTTAAACTGAGTAGTTAATCAGGTTCACAGATTTGGTCTGTTCAGAGTAACACCTACATTTAAAAAAATAAAATAAAATTCACAGACATCTTCGACCAAGTCCACCATTTTTACACATCCATTAAACCTGGAGCGCCCTTCTTCCTCTAGTACATTGAGTCTGCTAGATTTACTTTGGCAGCTATTCGGTGACCTCATCATGACCACAGACGGTCAGACGTTTCCTCTTCTGCTCGCAAACGGCGGTTATCTCTTTTCTCTCTTCTCATTGTGGAATGTTCTGATGCTCAGTTCACCTCTCCTTACCAACAGGTGTCACATCAGAATGAACCGCAGGGAACTGAGTCCAGAGATTGGTAGGACAGAGACGGAAGGACTGCAGCTGTGTGAGTGTGGATACAAATAGTGTCAAAGCACACCCAGCGGGGGTGGTATATGCTTGTGGTGTTTTTAGGCATCTGTGCATATGGGTTTAAATGTATTTTGCTAAGTGTGAAATGCTGATAGATGTGTGTCAGTTTGTGTGAAGGCTATGCAAATGGTTTTTCATATTATAACCACTTTAAAACCCTCTGCCTCCCAAACCCCGCTGAGACAAATGGAAATTTAGATCAACCACTTCAGAAGGCTGATTTTTCTACCCAGTCGCCTGTTCTCACTCTTTCTGGCTGTAGCTAACAAGGCAATTGACAGGGTGATATGAGCACCATTTTCATTCTGGCATTTCCTAATGTTAAACACCAGAGTAATCAACAAGCTGCCTGCCTTCCTGTCTGTGTCCCTCGCTCCCTCCCTCCCTCCTTTCTACACCGATGCCCACTTGCTGGCTCTGTCTCTGGCCACGTTCATTTAATACATTCATATTGGATTTCCTAATGCCTTCAGCCAACCAAGTGTCTTATGCTGCTTGCATCTGTACTGCTTTCGTTACAGACAAGCCCAGTTTGTGTTTGTATGAGCCTGCACACCTGCCTCTGGAAGAGGGAAAGGAAATGTCATTGTTTTTGCCGCTCTTTGCCAGAGTATATCCTTGCTACTGGATTAAATCGACGAATTCAAACTGTGTCAATAGAAAACGATAGCATGCATGGCTTTTTCCTGGTGTTGCATGTATGATGCATATATGCGATAAAGTCAAGGAGCTATAGAGTTAAATGTACACATAGGAGTGAGGACAGGTGTGAAAGAAATTCAAATAAAATAAAATAATAATAAAGACAAATGTAAATTGAGATCTGGAATGATGCAAAATTGTTCAAAATCACCTTTGTCACGTTTAACTGAGACAGATAAACACACACACACAAACACAGGAGGTGGAGGTGTGTGTGTTTTTGTGAGAGATGATTTTTGTTGCATCTCGGTCGTGAGCACAGCGCATTGTTTGTTTTTGCTGTGTACACCCATCCACGGACTAATGCAAAGCTACCAGACAGTTCCATTATTGTAGCGGGGACTTTAATCACATAAACCTAAAGTCTGTGTTAGCCAAATTCCACAGAAACTTCCACATGGGTACACGGAATGGAAACAACAGTGGACCAGATTTACACCAACTTCAATGGTGCCTACAAAGTCCACCCAGCGCCCCCGCCTCGGACAGTAAGACCACCTGGCTTTGTTTTTAACATCTACATATCAACCCCACATCAGCAAAACAAAGAGCCGGGTCAGGACAGTTCAAATCTGGTCTGAGGAGACTGAGACAGCAATGCAGGACTGTTTTCAAGACACAAGTTGGGAGCTCTTTGATCTGCGAGACACAGAGAAATTCACCTCTACAGTATTAGATTACATCAGATTCTGTGTTGAGACCTCCACCAAAATCAAACAAATCAGAGTTCCTCAAAACCAAAAGCCCTGGTTCAACAGCACTGTCTAAACCCTACTGAAGGCTAGGAGCGTGGCACTGTGATCAGGTGACAGGGAGGCCTACATGAGATCCAGAGCAGATCTGAGAAGGGGGATTGCTGTTGCCTAAAAAACATACAGTACCAGTCAATGGTTTGGACACATTTACCCATTCATATGAATGGATGAGTGTGTCCAAACTTTTGACTGGTACTGTATAAAATGCAAATCAAACAGCATTTCCAGAACAACAACAACTGCAGCATGTGGCAGGGGATCAGAACGATTAACAACTACAAACAAAACCTTTCCCCCATCCCTCACAGTCGACCGCTCCCTCCCTGGTCAACTGAACACTTTCTCCTCTTGTTTTGATAACAGAAACATGAGAGTGTCATCTCCAGCACTCCTCACCCACAGTCAACATCACTCACACACCTCCAACAATTTCTTTCAGGAAGAGGGGCATCCAATGGTATTGAACCATTACCAGGTTAAGCAGACTTTGCTTAACATTAAGAGCAGGAAGGCAACTGGTCCAGACGGAGTCCCAGGACGTGCAATAAAGACTTGCGCACTGCAACTTGCATCTGTCTTTACCAACATATTCAACAGGTCACTGAAGGAGGCTGCAGTCCCCACCTGCTTGAACACTGTGACCATCATCCCAATCCCAAAAGTGCTGAGTAGTCAAATGCTTGAATGATTATCGGCCGGTTGCATTAACACTGATAATCATTAAATGCTTTGAGAGACTGATAATGAATCACATCAAGGCAGTTCCTGACCTGGACTGGTACCAGTTTGCCTATAAAACCAACAGATGCACCGAGGACACCATCTCACTCCTGCTCCATACTGCACTGACACACCTGGCGAACCGCAACACTTATGTGAGGATATTGTTTGTCGACTTCAGCTTGGCCTTCAACCTGGGGAAGCTAGTTGACAAGTTGCTGACACTGAGCCTGGGCTACCACCTCTGTAGCTGGATTAAGGATTCAGCATGTGAGACTTGGAGACATCTACTCATCTAACATCATCCTCAACACCAGCAGCCCCCAATACTGTGTTCTCAGTCTACTCCTATATTCACTTTTTAACACACAACTGTTCCCCAATTCATGATACAAACTACGCATTTGTAGATCACACAGCTGTGGTGGGGATGATAACCAACAATGATGAGGCAGCATACAGGCAGGAGGTCCAGGCCCTCACTTAATGGTGCCAGAATAATGACTTGTTCCTCAGCACCAACAAGACAAAGGAGCTTGTCACTGACTTCAGGAAACATAAGGATAAGATACATGCCAGTCTGGTGATTAATAGAGAAAAGGTGGAACAGATGAGGGCTTCAAGTACCTTGGTGTTCACCTCTCAAGGGACTTGACATGGGTAGTAAACACAAGAGAAGTGGTGAAGAAGGCCCAGCAGAGACTTTTCTTCCTGCAGTCCCTCAGAAAAACCGGGTTCCTACGAAAATTTCTCACCGACTTCTACCAGTCCACCGTAGAGTGTGTCCTGAGCTACGGGAGCATGATGTGGTTCTCCAGCTGCATCTCACAAGAGAGAAAAGACCTGCAGCAGACCATTAAGACCGCATCAAAGATCACTGGTGCTCCTCTCCCATCCGTGGACCAAATCCACTACGCCCTGCTGAGAAAAAGAGCCGAAAAATTCAAGTCAGATTACACACACCCTGGACAGTGTCTTTATGGCACCCTCCCCTGTGGCAGGCTCAAGGTCATGAGGGCACGGACTGAAAGGCTTAAACACAGCTTCTTCCACAGAGTTTTAAAAATTCTGCTGTAAGCCAGAGCAAAGGCTTGACACTGTATCTTACTGGACTTTGCACTTTACACTCTGCACCTTACCCACATTCACACTTTATGGACATGTAGGCCTTTATTATCTTAATTATTTATTATTTATATTGGTTGCTATTTGTATTTATTTATATTAATTTTGCCGCTATTTTCTTATTTGTTGTTTCTGTTCTCATTTATATGCCTTATTGTTACATATTTGTGAAAGTCATATCTTGTGCTCATTTATACACTGCTGTTTAAAAAGGGAGAGCTGTCAAACACAATTTTGTTGCACAGAAATGTGCAATGACAATATACACACACACACACACACAGCACCAGTCAAACGTTTGGACACACTCACCCATTCATATGAATGGGTGTCCTTTGGTGTCCTGAGTGTGTCCTAAGCACATGTTCAAATTTGATTTTTAAATGATTTTTAACTAAACAACTTGTGTGTAAATACAGCTAACCCACCTTTGTGTGTCAACCCAGAATTTAAAACAAAAAAAAGCTGGAGCAAGTTTAATCAAGAAGAATATTTTTTACAGTGTGTCTGTGCACTCTGAGTCCTTCTCTTTTTGGCGATTTATTTGCTGCTGTTTATCATGCTGCAGTTTGTTTATCTCCACTAATTACTGAGATTCAGGATTTGGAGGTATTTGGTATTTGTAATTCCAATGTGATTTTTTTTTTCTTCTTCTTCGCCTGCCAGACTGTCAACTCATCTGACATTTGACATCTGTAAAAATGAAGCATCTAGAGTCCTCATAAATTTGCTAAAAGCCACTCAACTCCTCTATGGAAAATTTTCTCTCTTTTGATGGTTTGTAGATTAGACTGGGAGTATGTTATTAATGAGCGAGATTACAACCAGGCGTTGCTAACCGGATTATGGTTTAATACAGCTCAATTTTCCTGCGCTATCCAGCTCTACGCCTCCTTTTTCTCTTCCCTCTATCTCTTTATTTCCCTTCTCACTCTTCTCATCTTTGGACTTTCTCTGTTCATTAACTATGTGCTCTAGTGTTACTCATGCATCTGTTTATGTGATTTTTGAATGTTTTTCATTGCAGATATCAGATTCCAGAAAGTACATGGGTCAAAGAAGCACACAAGCCTGAGGACACACAGAAATTTTTGTGAACAATGTGACAACACTGAGTTAATGATGGATAATAAAAAATATGCTAATGGACCAGCAGGAGGTAGACAATGAGTGTTCCACCATCAGACGTGGAGAGAAGTTTAAAGAACCCTGTTTTGACAACTTAATTACTTCTAGCTGGGATATTACTTTGAGTTTTACTGATTAACCCCATTAAAAGAGACACACAAAACCAAAGACAGCACAAGAGTGTAGAAAGAATGAGGAGATTGTTTCTAGCAGCTTTTGTAGTTGGTAGAGAGGGAGAGCCTCTTACTTCCACCAGAAATGAAATGAAGAGAACCGACATGAAAGGAGGGCGAAACAAAGGCAATGACAGTGACTGTGAAAAGAGTTTGAGAGGGGTAAAAAAAACTGACAGTCAGGGGACAGAAGCAGTACTTATGTTTGTATCTGTAGCATTCTGCTTTGTCACTAATTGGGGATGCCCTTCCTCTCTTCATTTACTATATAACGGTCTCTCGCTGTCTTTTCCATGTGTAGTTCCACCCCTCGTTCTTTAAGAGTGACTACACTACAGCCTATGACTCTCTTTTCTGATTTCTCTCTTGTTTTTCCAACTCTTTCTGCTGCAGTAGTGAGATTACAGCAGTGGTTTAGAAAAACAATAGGCCTAACACAGGGCTTAAGTGGCCAGAACCAAATTAAATTGCATATTTTGCTGATGGGCATGATGTCATAATCCTCCTATTTGATTAATATTTTTCTCTTTTTCCCCTTATGTCCCCCCCCCCCCCCCCCCCCCCCCCCCCGCATTTATAGACAGCGTTCCCTCTTGTATGACTTTAATCTGGGCTTTGTTTTGAAAGTTGGGTCCACCAGTGGTGCGTCTCTCATATTTAAGAATGTTTAATTGGCCTTAAAATACTGTTAAGTAGGTTGTTTGGTTGATGGATAATGGGGGAGAGTTAAATGTAAGCTAAGTACAAAATACCCATCATGATAATTATGGTAAAAGGGATATGCAGTGGTAGAATTGGCATAAATAGAATTAAAAAAAAAAAGCCCTGTTGTTTATTGAGGCCTGAAAGTGGATGGAAACATACAAACAAAGAGTGGTTCTGAAAAATACACAGTTCTCTGGAGAGGTAAGCAGATGAGGAAATGTATGTATTCACTCTCATATTTAATCAGATGTACAGTGCTGGTAAAATCAGACTGCAATAGTAGCAGAGCATATTTTTGTTCTCTGAAGCTGTTTTGGATTCCAGTGACTTCTACAAGATGACTGGAAACTGATCTGGTATCATTCAGTCATAATCAATGTGAAGAGCCAATATGGCCTCCTCAGAAAAAGACAGATGGTCACCAAATTGGACCATACAGAAAACAACACATGCATTAAACAGAGAAAGTGGGACAAATTTGGAAAAATTATGCAGTATGGGGGGAAAAAATACTTGTGTCTGCAAACTCAAGCTGGCTTTCTATTTACATAGAATTTAATCAGTTTTAACCAAGTATGTAGGCAGTTGAGAATGAATGGGATAATCTGTCATATTCACATGGGAAGAGGGATTAGATAGAGAGAGAGAGAGAGAGAGAGAGAGAGAGAGATAGATATTAAATCAAGTGTCCAAAGGTGGTATAAATGAAGGACACAATAATGACAATAAGAAAGAACAATAAGAATTGAGCTTAGTTTGGAAACGCAGAAAAAAAAAGATGCTGGCAAACACACAGGCAGTGGAGACAAAAGCCAGGCAATGAAATCCCTCCAGGCCACTGTGCGAAGGCTAAATGTGTATCCCTAAATGGAAGTGTGAAACAGCACTCACTCTCTCCTGCCCTCTTTCTTATTGGCACAATTCAACACTGCTTCCCTCTTTTCCTTCCTATCCTCTGTCTGTATTTTTCTGTCTACTCTAAGATGTGATGGACACTATAGCTGGTCTGCATGTATTATATTATAACAAGGTGTCAGAATTCTCTTGGAGTAGATTTGTCCTGCTGGAGATTTGGCTGCTAACTGGTTAACATCATCAGATAAATGTGACAGTGGTGGGAAGGAAACAAAAGGAAGCTCAGGGATGCACAAGCTATACTAAATGACATAGATAGATATAAAGTTTTTTCAGTCAAACAAGACTCATAAATTGTAGTAAACAGAAAAAATAAATGTGTGACATACACTCCACCTCACCCTCCTACCCACTTTTGGGCCTTTTTTTTCATGCATTGACAACTGAGGCCATGTTTCAACGTGAATATCTCAAAATCTGTAAAAGATAAAGTCTTACATTTTTTACTGGTCTTTTTTTTAACCATAAAATTGAATCAAGATTGATAATTTAGGACACATACAACAACAATGTCACATTATTGGCTAGTTAAAATGTTTTTACAAATTCAAACAGGCCTGTAAATTGAACACACATGAATAAAAAGTATCATAGGCATGGGTGGCAGGATTCAAGATTTCCCAGCAGAGCATTCCCCAAAGCATCACACTGCTTCCACTGGCTTGAATTCATCCTCTAGAGCATTGTGGTGCCACGTGTTCCCCAGGTAAGCCAGGAATCGGCACCGGCCAGCCATGTGATGTAAAAGAAAATGTGATTCATCAGACCAGGACACCTTGTTCCATTGCTCTGTGGTCCAGTTCTGATGCTCATGTGCTCATTCTTGGCACTTTAAGCGGTGGACAGGGTCAGCATCGGGACCAACCGGTCTGTGGCTATGCAGCCCCACATGTAACAAATTGCAATGCACTGTGTATTCTGAGACCTTTCTATCACAACCAGCATACACTTTGTTGGCAATTTGAGCAACCTCATCTGGATGGACCACACGGGCCAGCCTTTGCTCTCCATGTGCAACAGTGAGCCTTGGCTGCCCATGACCCTGTTCACCGGTGTTCCTTCTTTGGACCACTTTTGAGAGATACTGACCACTGCAGACCAGGAACATATATATATATATATATATATATATATATATATATATATATATATATATATTAGGGGTGGGACTTTAATGCGTTAATTTCGATTAATTAATTACAGGGAAATTAACGCGTTAAAATTTTTAACGCATTTTAATCGCACTTTGCACCGTGGAACGTTTCTCAGTGCACGAGTTCCCGGCATACAGATTATATCGATGCACAATGTCCAAATTAGGGGCCGCATCCTGCGAAGGACCCGGCCCACGTCTTTTGCAGCCCACAAAGGCCGGAAGTGAGCAGCTAGCCTTCATATCAGCGTCGCCTGCCGTCACCTCTGCGTAGCTCATGTCGCCTAGCAACCATGAGTGTGAAGCACAGCTGTGTAAAAGCAGCTGTTAAACAGAGAACGAACTTTTTCTCCTTTTTGTGGTTTAATTTTAAATCTTTATTCAAAATAAGCTGTTAAAACAAGCATAACACATTTCAACATCAAGGAATACAGCTGAGAGAATGATTAATTTCCAACTATAACAAGTGAGACATTAATGTTGAATAAAACTATCCAGTTATGATGCTTAACTTTAATTTCAGGAGTTTGCTTATCACAGGAGCACTTCCACCCTTCGTTGGTCTGTGTAGTAGACTGGTGGGAAAATAAACAAAATCTTGAAGTTTAAGCTTATGTATATTGATTCATTCATCAACTAAACTTAAATTAATATTTATCATGTTAAATATTGAAATGCGATTAAAATGCGATTAATTTCGATTAATTAATTACAAAGCTTGTAATTAATTCGATTAATTTTTTTAATCGAGTCCCACCCCTAATATATATATATGTATGTGTGTATGTGTGTGTGTGTGTGTGTGTATGTATGTATGTATGTATGTATGTATGTATGTGTGTGTGTGTGTGTGTGTGTGTGTGTGTGTGTGTGTGTGTGTGTGTGTGTGTGTGTTTTACATAACACTACTATCAATCCACTCTCTTAACCATTTGCATTTGAGCCCATTCTAGCTGTCAAAGGTAGTCACAGGTACTTACACCCTGAAGAGGTCTCCATGCAGACATAGAGAGAACACTGAAGAACACTGAGAAGTGCTAGCTGTGCTAAAATATCATTGAGGGTTTGTACTGTTTCTTGAAAGTAATGCTGACCATGGAAGATATCTCATCATTTGGTGTCTTATTAAATATCTCTAGTAGGAGTGGTAGGAGGAGAAAGTAGTAGTGGGGGGACACAAAGCAAACTCACCTGGGAGCATTCCAACTGGCATTCAGACAGCTGCTCATTTAAGAGATAGATTACAGCTTTATCTACAAACTGTAATTAATACACATAGCTTCCCATATGCAGTGGAGAGGGAGATGAATTAAACAATAAGACAATAAAACGTCCCACATCCTGGCAGCTAAGGAATTCTTTAATTTCAATAAAAAGAAAGCTTACTTTTGTGTCAAGTGGAGAGCATTTCAAGAAAAGTTAGGAACTTATGCTTACCATAATTAAGAAAAGAGGTGTTTGTCTTTCTTGCAGACTGGACAGAGACAGAGACTTTGCCTCAGGCTGGCTGATTTAAAATGACTGAAAATTCATGAATATGTGAAGTTGAGAGAGCAATTCACAGGTTAGAGCAGCAGGATTTCAAAATTAGGCTAAATTACTGAAAATCTTTAAAGAAGATGACAGAAAAATGCTTTGATGTGCTGTATGCACACATTCTGAGTAAACAAGTGATTATCATTCACACATTTCATTCAAAGGCATAAATATGTTTTTGTTTTTATTATGCATTGTATACAGTATATTTTTGCTTTTATTTCACCTAGCATAAAGAAAATAAATAACTTTGGGTTATTTTTCAGGGGTGGAACTTGCTGGGGTTTATCTTGTACAAACAGCCCACAGAATCTGCAACAACAAAAAAAAAAACACCTCTCCCAGAGTACTTTGAAAGTACTATAAGAACTTCTCTACAGTTTAAAAGCCGATTAATCACAATGGCCCTAGAACATTCTGTCCTTTAAACTTGAAAAATAAATTTAACATCTTGGCACCCAGTGACAAAGCATGGACCATTACCCATCCTGAAGCATAAAAAGGGTAAATAAAATGAAGCAAAGAAGAACAGTTATATTCATGATCCTTTCTAATCAACTTTAGTTAGGGAATAAAGAGTATTTATGAGACAATCAAATTTACTTCACTAACTGATCAACAGCAAGTGTGACTGCCTCTATGAAAGCAGAAATTTTAGCAGTGCCGTCACTAGTTGAGTCATGAGAGTGACTCCTTCACCAGCATCAACTGCACCATTTTTAAAACCCGCCAGCAAGAAAATGGAGGCACACAAAGCACAGGGAGACTCGGTGCTCGGTGCATACATATTTTAATACTTAACAGTGATAACCTTCATCCATTAAAACATTGTACGGAGGACTTATGCATGATAACAATAGTAAACTGGCATTAGCTATGTTAGCTTTCCTCTATCTCATTCGTTGTTGTCTTTTGAGTCGCATACAAATTACATCAAGAGACTACTGCCTGCGTTGCTATATCGACTCCACCCACACTGAGGTGGTACTGAAGGGACGAAACGTATTTCCTGAATCACCCTGAGTCCCTGCGTGTTCGTTAATCTGGAAAAATTCACTAGTCAGACACTGGATCACAATCACGGAGATGTTTAATACACACACAAGTCACACAAAGTATCACACAAAGCTGCCTAATACAGTTGGTCGGTGCAGCTTCACACAAGTCTGACATTGCTCTCTATCTTAGTCCAACTTTCATACACAGACTTAGACACAGTTACAGTTATTGAAATATGCAAAATGTTGCCTTGTACGGCGGGGGACATGTAACATGCTTATCAGTTCCCTCTTCTGTGCCCTTCACTGTCGCCAGTTAACGGCCTCATCTGGGACCTGTAGACACAAAGCATCAGACCAAAACGCACATTCTTTTCCAGTAACTCATCCAGCATGATTTTCCTGCCTCTCTACTATGTAGTCTTATTCTGTCTCCTGTGCAGTGTTATTTCAACATCTTCACCTTGTTGTGAAGATTAATGCTGTGATATGCTACTTGATGCTATAGTTCTATTTAAATTGTTATATTTATGGTATGTCTACTGTGCAGCGTATATACACTTCTTCCTTCAGTACTCAATTGCAATGGAAACAAAACAAGACTGTGGCGAGTCGACCCGCGCTGAGTAGGTACTAATGGAAATGCAGCAATAGTAAATGGCAGTACAATTAGAAAACCAGAAGAAATCTCCTTCACTCTATAAAAACTGTTCTATGTAGCACCCCTGATCCCTGGAGGAACATTGTTTTCTTTCGATATGTACTGTATACAGTACCAGTCAAAAGATTGGACACACTCACCCAGTGTGTCTAAACCTTTGACCAGTGCCGTATATCTAAAATGACAATAAAACCTCTTAACTCAACTCAAACATGGCAGCATGGCTTAGGTTTGCCTCTGATCCAACCCCACAACTTCTGGAACAATGTCTTCAGTGCCAGCCATAACTCCAACGGGCTTGGATTCCACAGAGGACACTGGCCGGCTCAGCTCGATTATACTTTATTTATTCGTTCCAAACTTGCATTTCAACAATTAAAGGAAGTTAATGGAGTAGGCTGAAAACCTAAAGAAGGGAAATGTTTGCGTCCAAACTTTTGACTGGTACTGTATATGAAGATTCTAACTTCGACCGCTCCATTATTCACAAGGGGTCGCAACAACAGGTAAGTCAACATGTTTGATTTAGCAGTTTTTATGCTGGATGCCCTTCCTGACATAATCTTAATGGGATTTATGTCTCCTTCCAGGACTGAATTGGGGATCTTTTGCTGTTTAGGTGAATGTGTAATCCACTACGCTATGGTACCTAAACCTAGCCTGCTAGTGAAAATGAATTTAAACAGTGTATGCAAGCTAAAGTAAACAATAAGGTTGGGCTGATAATTGAAACAAGCATAAAACTCTGAGATTGTGGGGGATAAAAAAAATTTGAACAAGTCAAAAACTGAACAAGATGATGTGGCGAATACCATCTTTACTTTACTTACAGTGAAATATGATGGTGGCAGCAGTGGCGGAGAGAACTGGTTAGAACTGAATGAAGGCCAAATACAAATAAGAGAAACAACCCATCCAATCTGATGAAGTTTGATAATAATGTGCCAGAAAGAATAAGCTAAACTGCAGTTTAGACATTTTTAGCTATGCATTACTCAATATTACACAACACAGGTGGTACACCTCCCCCTCTTAAAGTATATAATTCCACATACACTAGCACAAATCCATAACCAGGTGCACCCAGCAAGAATAGAAATCAGCTTACTGAGCCTACAAAACATCCATCCTTCCCAGCCGCTGCACACAATTTAACAACATTTTAAAACAGAAGGCTTTTGTGTCTTTCTCCTTTCACAGCAGTGGCAGAAAAATGTCAGCTGTGCCATTCAATCATCTAGCCAGCAATAATTTTGTAATAATTTCTTTCCAAGAGGAGAGGAATGATTACCTGGCAGAAGCAGAAGAAAAGGGGCTGAAGAGCAACAAAAGGAGAAGAGACAGGTAGCATGTCACTAAAGCAAACAGGGAAGAAAAGAAGGTAGAAACAGATGAGGTGTGAGCAACAGCCTGCCATTGGTAGCTGAAGCGTGCATGTCTTTGACAGCAGACAATAAGCCCAGATGGCAACTCTTCCTTCGTTAACTTTGATGGATATTTCACATTCAGTGCCAAGGCTGAGAAAATTAAAACATAACCTATGGAAAACTGTTAGCCATAATTTACCTCAGGGGTCTTCCATTAATGTTGAGTGAGGACAGTCGTTTCTTTTACTGCTGTTATGTGTATGGTTACATAGACTTCCTGAAAAACAGTCAGTAGGCTTATGTATAAAGGCGTCCCCGACTACAGTCTACTCTAGGCAAAAAATACTGAGCTTAATGACAGCCTTGAGTAGTGAGTAATTTGCAATAGTGGATAAAATGATTTTAATCTGCTCGCACAGATTGTTTCACATCTGCATGGCACATCAAATTTTCAAAAATGAAAACAAAACAAACAAAAAACAAAACAAAACAAAAAAATGGCGTGTGCTTTTTAAACTGCTTCAGTCTGCAAATAGTTGCTGCTGCCTCTGCAAGCACCTCTAACTGTAGTTCTCTAGTTTGTCCTATTTCTAATTTTCTAATGTTACTGTATACAGGTAGTCTAATAAGATTGCTAAACACTCTATGTCCATTAGCAATGACAGTGGCACCAGCAGGACTAAATTTCATGGTAGGCTGACTCCATTGTAGGCTATCTTTAGGCATCTTGTGGTATCTAGTTTTACAATCCTACATATGCATCTATGTCTTCTGAGAGAATGCAATTTTTAGTTTGTTTTTTCAAAAACTTGCAATAAACTTACGAATGCAATAGTATTTAGTGCCTTAAGGCACAGTAGATTTACATAGCTTTTTATGTTTTTATTTTATATGGCAAGCATACTGAATTTATATGGAATGTGATATGGGTCGATGAGTCAATGAGGCTGACTTCTGACTGTTGACAGTGATACTGAGGTGAGTTATTGATGACATCCTGAACTTTTCTGTTGTAAGCACTGCTGTTTTTGTTGGTGTTGGCTGCCAGTGTTACTGAAACTTTCTATTTGGGGAAACTAAGTATTTATTAGAGGGAAGTGTGATTTTAGGACACTCAAGGCTACCATTTGCTGACATGATGTTAATTTACAACTACCTGTCATTATAGCCAGCTCATCAGCTGTCCAGGGACATTTGGGTCACATGTCTAAAATGCAGAGAATAACAAAATGTGACAAAATTGTGGAATAAGTAAGCATGTTGATGCAGATTTTCTTATGTTGGAGCCCTGATTTCAGTACAAGAAATATAACTCCGTCCGTCCGTTTCTCCCTTACACTGCTAAAGATGACAGTCTCTCCTAAATCCCCAAACTTAGCTAGCAGTTACAGATCCAGTACTTCCAAAATGAATAAAACAAGCAGAGGTGGGGCACCAAAGGAAAACAGGACCGAGGAAAATTAGAAAAAGAAAAAAAGGGGATGCACATCTGTAGTTAACTTTAAAGTTGATGACACAATGTTCAGCAAAATGCATGCAAGAAAACCCAGTTTAGCTGTAGCAGCAGTGGATTTGTGGCCTAAGACTTTGGTTATATCTAAATAAAGAAGCCAGGCTGCTTGGTGCACCTCACAACTGAAAAAAAAGAAAAGAAAAGCAAGTAACCTGGGAAAATTTCTTGTCTGCATTATTTGATTTGATTTGACTTTATTTTTTATATTTATATTTATATATTGACAGAAAAAAAAATAGAAAACCCCTCTGAGCTTTCCTTTTGCATGACTTGTTTTAACATTCATCTCGTAATGGGACGGTGAACAAGTGACAGTGAAGTGTTACTGGCAAGTGACATTGAAAGGAAGAAAAGGAGAAGAGTGTCAGGGGGAGGGTCAGACAGAGCAGGGTCAGCGGATGCTGAGGTACATAGTGCACAGAGGTCACCAACTTTCTGCAGCCAATCGCCGCAGACCTCCAAAATTCTTGTGGCCTTCAGATTAGCTCAAGAACAGTGTATAGAGAGCTTCATAGAATTGATTTCCATGGCCAAGCAACTGCAGCCAAGCCTTACATCACCAAGCACAATACAAAAAATCGGATGCAGTGGTGTAAAGCACGCGGCCACTGGACTCTAGAGCAGGGCAGATGTGTTCTCTGGAATGACGAATCATGCTTGTCCATCTCATAATCTGATGGATGAGTCTGGGTTTGGCAGTTGCCAGGAGAACGGTACTTATCAAGTGTAAAGCTTGGTGGAGGGGGGATTATGGTATGGGGATGTTTTTCAGGAGTTGGGCTCAGCCCCTTAGTTCAAGTGAGAGGAAATCTTAATGCTTCAGCATACCAAGAAATTTTGGACAATTTCATGCTGAACAGTTTGGGGACGGTCCCTTCTTGTTCCAACATGACTGCGCACCACTGCACAAAGCAAGACCATAAAGACAGAGTTTGGTGTGGAAGAACTTGACTGGCCTGAGTCCAGACCTCAACCTGATAGAACACTTTAGGGATGAATTAAAGTGGAGACTGTGAGCCAGGCCTTCTTATTTAACATCAGTACCTGACCTCACAAATGCACATCTGGAATAATGGTCAAACAATCCCATAAACACACTCCTAAACCTTATGGAAAGCCTTCCCATACGAACTGAAGCTATTATTGCAGCAAAGGGTGGGCCGACATCATATTAAACCCTGTGGATTAAGAATGAGATGTCACTCAAATTTATATGTGTGGGAAGATAGATGAGTGAATACTTCTGGCAATATAGTGTATATCTAATTGTTGAAGAAAGAAAAAAACACAACATTTATACTCAGGTGTCTGTAACTTGATGATCTGGGTATGATCCACATCCCTAGGTTAAAGTAAGCAACAAGAATTACAGCTACAGTTTTAATAGAGTTAACATTTTAACATTCACTGCGGTCCTTTCTTGTAGTAATCCAAGATAATATTCTTTTCCAACTTTATCCAGGTCAATCTTCATGTCAACAGTACATTGATTATCAGCATTGTGCAACTTGTGAAATATTTTAAAATATAAGTTTCTTGAAGGTCTTGTGAGTACACACTCTGCCCTTATAAAAAAAAAAACGAAATTACAAATCCTAGACAGTACTCTGTCTGGGAGAAATGCTGGTTGACCAGCACACTCTGTCCTCGTCAGTTATACTGTTAAGGGGATGGAGGATTGATGAGCACACTTATATAATGGCCAAATTAATAATATGACAAACTTTTTCATTAGGGAGGAAACTTTTGTTTCATGCACATTGAAAAAGATTTTTCTATCAGCCTTCAGTAGTGTTTCAATCAGTGTGCTTACTGAGTATCCATTCTCGCTCATTTGGAGAATATAAACCATAATAACTCTTGCAAAGAATATAACTCTGAATGTCTACGACATAATCTATGAATAAATAACACAGAAATAGGTTGTATATCGGATGAAAATGGTAACAGAACTATATACACCAACTCCAGTTTAATCAGTGAGAATTATGGGAGACAATAAAATTTTAATTAACTGTATTTCCTCACGTATCCTCTATCGGAAGGTCAGATTGAGACTGACATCAGGTTTGCAGTTGATCTCCCCCATTCCAGTGTTTCTGGTCCAGAGTAAAATATATCCTGAGTGTAACAGAGACAGATAAAAGTGTGTACAGAATTCTGATAACATGCAGAAGCTTGCAGCTAATGGACAATGCCCTGTGACAACAGAGCCAACATTGGAATCTACAAATTCTCACATTCAAATGCACCCTTACCATGTGTTTATTTTGTCCGCCTTTGTTTTCCTTGTATTTGTTTGATTATGAAAAAATCTATATTCATTTTTCCCTTAAACAAACAAACAAAAATGTTATTAGGCAGCAGTTCTGCCTGTTTGCCTTACACCGTAAGTGTGTGTGCATGGGTATGTGTACTTTGTTGAAGCTGAAAGCTACCTACCTGTGCATCTGGGCATGATGCAAGCAGAACAAGCCAAGTATAAGGATGATTTTATGTGAGACCAACAGCTAATCCATAAGGATTCCACTGTTCAGTGATCCTTGCAGGGCTTGCAGATACCATTGTAGAACATGCACTCAGGAGTATTGAAAGAATATATTGATCTAGGGTGCTTCAAATATAAGCTGTACAGCTGTAGTTCTGACAGAAGCTGACCATAGATGATGTTTTGAATATGTGTGAATCATGTTAACATCACCAAGACCTATCAAAATCATCAGTGGTACCATGAATACTTAAGGTGTTTCAAGTTGTCGTGTACAAGCTCAAGTAGTAAGTAATTGATCCGTCACAACGCACTGTTATATAACCTGGGCGTGATACGGTAGGTGGAAGTCTCTTTTGGTCTCTCTGTCTCATTCTAGTATCTATACTGCTCAAATTAAAGGAACACTTTTTGAATTTTGAATAGAGACCTTAAAAGTTTGATGATTCTGGTTGACACAAACTGCTGCTGTGTCGTTTGGTTGTCAACAAATTACGTGATGTATGTCAGATTTTCAGCTTGAATATTTCATTCAACAAGATTCAATCTGTGGTGTCACAAGCCAAAACACACTGATGTAACAGTAAAGTTGTATTATACACATCAAATGTTTCTGGAGCTTTGACTATTCGAAAATTGCCCTTCTTTACCTTCAGAAAGCTTTTCAGTACTTAGGCTGGATGTTTTGTCTGACTACTAATCTGTATTGTGAAGGGCTTTCCAATCAACTTTCTGCAACTGGTTGCATCTAAGCAACCAAATTTACTATATTCCTCTATATTTTCCATGAGCTATTTGGCCCAGTGCCACTGTAAGTGTATATTATCACACTGCTTATCAGTGTAAAGTTTTGAAAGTTCATTAGACTACCGGGAGGTAGATCCTATATGGCTTGTGGAGTATAATTTTCTTTGGATACATTTGAAAAAGTGAAGGACATCTGTCCATCACAGTTCTTGTATGATTAGTGCAAAATGGCACTAATATTTAGAATATTTAAAAGAACAACAAGATGAGAACTTTTGCTTTTTTGTACAGTTGCCAAAAAAAGAAAACCCTCTCATTGTACCTTGTTAACAATATGTTAACAAGATAAGAGTATGCATTAAAATCTTAAGCTAGAAGCAAACACTTAGCTAATTTAGGTTAGAATCAAGTGGGTGGTACCATGTTTTTGTAACTATTCCGTTCCCTGCAGCTTGAAGAAAAATAAATTGGTGTGAGAGAGATATTGGCCATGTCTACACATACACTATATTTTGATAAACACAACTGTTTTCATGCATTTTGGCCCTTTCCCCGCCACACACAAACAACATTTTAGATTATTAAAAACTTTTGAAAAACTCCTTCCACGGTGAGGATTTTCAAAAACTCTGTTTCTGCGTTTATATATGGATGAGGAAAACAGAGATTTAGTGTTGCGGCGTCAAAAGTGTGCGCCTTTATCTCCTTTTTTGACGTCAGAGTGTGTGCTGTGTTATTGTTTGAAGCCTTTTGATTGGCCAACATTTCTATACAGTTAGGGTTATATTCTCACCTGTTGCTCTAGCATGTGCTTAACGGCGCTTGAAGTGTGTACACACTTGTTTGTGCATGGACACACAAGAGCAAGAGACACTCCTCATTTACTCCAGTGCTGTAATAGAGGCAGTTTTCCCATCTTCCCTTCTACTCTCTCAGGCTTTCATACTACCTTTTTTTTCTTTCAGAACATCTTTTTTGTGTATGTTTTTCTTTGGTTTTTTGGGGGTTTTTTTTCTTTCACACATATTATCTGAGTTTTATGTCAGTCTTACAAAGTTTTCTTGTTTTTATCAGCAGTTTTCATGGCTCAACAAGGTTTAAAAATTTATACACTATCCAGAAAGCTTGATTTAGACAGAGCTCTCTGAATCCAGGACCCACCTAATAGTCAGTGTGGATATTAACACTTCAAGAATTAGTTTAAATCAAATGACATAAGTAAAAAAATAAATAAATAAATAAGGGATCTCTGACCTCTGCATAAAAGGGAAACACAGAGGACTCAAAAGTCACATTTATTACAATGGTCTATATAAGAAAAAAATAATACTATTAGGGCCACAATGCAAGGAAAGATGTGGATTCAAAAATATCAGACTGGGTGGATAATACAATCCAGAAAAGACAAGAAGAAAGCTAATCAAAAGTTGAAATGAACACTAATTCACTATTTATTTATGAAATACTGTGTTGTAACCTGGACGTGAGCAGCTGTCCAGGGTACACCTCTCTGGGAACTGGCAGGTCAAAGGCTGTAGATCAAAGCATGCTTTTTCAGCTGGTCTGGCAGTCTTGTTTGGTGCCATTGATGAGACCATAGTCAGACAGAGCAGAGCCATGTAACCTTAAATGTTGATTTTATGAGGCAAACACACAGACATGAATTCACATTTACAAGTTAGGCAAAGGCAATCTTAAGTGGGAAAAAAAAGTTAAAATCTGGTGAGTGGTTGCACAAGTTGTTGCACAAGATGCACAAAGTATAAACAAAAGATTCAAAAATTAGTCTGCAAACATAAAAATTAAAAAGAAGAAACACAAGAAGTAAACTTGAATCCAAAAGAGAGAGCGAGAAGACTTAAGCTTAGACTGATGCCAAACGGGAAAATAATTCTCTCTACAATATGCAGACTTAAACTGGGGTTAAAAATTTGAGCTCCACATTTTAGCAGTGAGCTTTTGTTAAAGACAACTTTCACCTAGTTTTGTTTGGAAGGGATTTATGTTAAATACACTATTTTCCATTTTTCTTATAACCATTTTTTAATGAACAATAAGAAAAAGTATAATTCCAAGCAACAAAAATTACATGATCTAGTTTAAAATAAAAAGGACATTAAATACAGACTATATTGATATTTTAAAAGTACTTAAAATAATATAGAAAATGTCATAACATTTTTACCAATATTGATCTGATCATCCAACTCATGAAATATTGATCTTTCATGAGTTGGATGATGCCATGAAATGTTTTATAATTTTTGCAGATATTCACCTTCCAGTGAAGTTAAATGATCAAAGTTGAACTTGAATAAATGTCACTCAAACAACAACAACAGAAATAGAAGGCATGTGCGTGCACGTCTTTGTTTAAGTGTGTGTAAAGCAGATATGTTTGATAATGTAGTAAGAGAGCAAATTGGGCTGTAGTGGTGAGTTTTTTTTTCAATAACAGCTGTATTACTGCTGCAAAAAATTAAATAAATGAATAAAATAATTAAAAAAGAGAACTTTACTTTGTCAGATTCCCAATCTGCAGTTCATCACAAGTACAATCCCATGCAATAATTTCTGCCAGAAGCAGATACAACTTGAAACATGCAAGTTACATCACATAGGTGTATCCGGTTGCCAGAATACATAGTATTTATGTATCTGTGGTACACTGCATTACTTGCTACAGTTAATAATGATTTACAGAACATATCTTTGTCTATGTTGGGACCTTTGTCTTTACTCAATTTGAAATGCATATGATTAGTTTAGCATATTCTCTTTGTGTGTTGAGTGGATTTTCCAAGACTGACCATATATCACTCCAACTGCAGCTTTTGAATGTACTGTAGATACATGTCACAAGGCTAAAGGGCATTTGCATGTAAAAACTTTGTGGTATTAAAATATCAAGAGAGGTGTAAAACTGATAAAACATAAATGTATTATATAAATGTACTATCTGTTGTCATTCTACTAATTAACCAGTTAAAATGTCAATTAAGCAGTTAATCTTTTGAAGTTACCCGACCATATCACCACAGCCACCATTAATCTAAATCTTCAGCTTTTACTTACGTAGCATATAAGCTATTAAGCACCTCTCTCTCCTAGTTGCCACCTACACAAATACAATATCTTCTCACCAGCCAATTCTGCCCATGGGAGTTGGTCAGTAATTATAGTGGATATAGGGTCTATTCACACTTAACTCAGGCTTAAGATACCTTCAGTGTGAGCAGTAGAGTCCACAACATCGGTCTGGGGTTACAATTTAACTTGCACAGCAAATGTGCTTTTATACACATTTATATGCCCCATATAAATGTGGGCCATATATATATATATATATATATATATATATATATATATATATATATACACACACACACACACACACACACACACACACACACACACACATAGACAGACGAAAAATTCATATTTTAACATTCACATTTAAAACTAACAAATACGCAGGGTCCACTTTTGTAATTCTCAGTAATTGTGACCTTGAACTTTAACCTTGAATGGATGCTGACACTTCATTATTTGCATAGAAGGTTACCTTTTGCATCTCAACTTATCAGACATGGTGAAAAGAAAAAAAGAGAGGTGCTAATTAAAATATTAAACTAAAACACTCACTAATGAAGTGGAGAAAAGGAAATATATGTCTCTTTGAGGGGAAATACTTCCCCCCAAAACAAACAAAAAAACAAACAAATAAAAACAACAAAAATAAAAACAGATCAAAAGACCAACAGAGGTAAAATTTTAGATTATAAACAACAAGCAAAAATGCAAGTTAAAGCACAAGGAAATCCAACCATTGTGTAAGATAGGAGCCATTTACTGTATTCACATTTAGCTACCAATAAGTTAACAATAATAATATTAAATAATTTCACATAAGCAATAATAATAAATAATGACAGATAAATGGAGTACTTACTAAATATTTTGCCATGAAGTTTGTAAATGGATATAATTTATATACATACATATATCATTATATACATATAATTGTTGTGATTACGCTTGACAGTTTGGTCATTGCTCACTGCACTCTACTGCTAAATGACACTGCTGCCACTCAAAAAAAACAAAACAAAACAAAACAAAACAAAAACACATCATTTCAAGTGCTGAAATGGGAAAACAGGAAACAAAGTGATCACTGGGTTTTTCAGGGTTTTCTGCAGTTTTTCAGCTGTTGCAGTGTTCAACCTCTGTGCCATCTGGGAACCTCTTTGACTCTGCATTTATATGTCATTGAAATAGATACAGATACTGACCAGTTTACAAGCTTATATCTCCAGCCTGACTGCAGTATACACATCAGGTAACAAAACTCAGGAGATGCACAACAGGCCTAAAACACATCAAAACACACTGCACGTCAGCAATTCTGATATCATTATTGGTATGCATCACTGTTCACAAGGAAAACAGGGGCAAGCATAAACTGCCTGTAAAATGAGCAATGATGTTTGTAAACAGAAAAAAATACATAAAGATAACATCTTCATTTGATCAAGTTTGACTTCCTGTGAAAATGGCAGATCCACACACTATGCAAAACACACTGAGTAAAACTGTGTATTACTAGCAAATTTTTTAAATATAAAAAGTATTATTATAGATAGATAGATAGAGTATGCATGTATGTGTATGTAAGGTGTCGTGATGATATTTTTGTCCAGTCTAGTCAGATGTCCTCAGGATTTGTCAAATGTGGCTGTGTGGGACGTAGGTGAATTATGCAGTCTTATTGCACTGGGTAGGAACGATGTCCTGTATTGTTCCTTTGAGCTTTGTTGCTGAACTTGCTTTTAAGATTGTCTACTGTGTTGTGTAGAGGTGAGAGGCATTGCTCATGATGGCTTTCAGTTTTGTCAGCATTTTGTCCTCAGCCACCACCTCCAGAGTGGCAAGCTTTGAGCCAACAGCAGACGCAGCCTTCCTGATGAGTTTGTTTAGTTAGTTTGCATTCTTTGCATCGATGCCTGCACCCCAGCACACCACAGCAAAAACAATGTGTATGTGGAATACTTCGGTTTTGAGCGCATTTTAAATATATTATGTTGGGTTGTTAAATCTACTGTAAAGCATCAAATATTCTACAGATAATCATATGTATAAAAATTCAGATTTTCATAAGCTTTTTAAAAACGATTTTCAGAAAAAATAAATATACCTACAACTTGGTTAACAAAGTTAATTAAACAGTATTGTAATAAAAAAAAACTCAGCTCATTGAAAAGAGTTATGTTTCACATAAGCAGAATTATGAAAAATCAAAGTGGGGCAATTAGCAAAACAGCTGTTCAAGTTCATACTTTCTAATCTGAAAATATCTGGTGGAGTTTACATAGGCTGAACTTCCCTGTTTTATCAAACAGCAGGAGCTGGTCATCCCCTCCCAATGATCTGAATCCTTTCTGTGAAGTCTTTCCTGCTAATGTCAAGGGGTTATTAAAAGCTGCTTTGCATCACATTTTGCACATTGACCAAGGTTTTAGCAAAGGCAATATATCTGCTGAGATGATAAATAATGTTTACTTGCTGCCATTACCTCTGTTTCCACAAGCAGATTGTAATGTGGCTGATCTCAGAGGCTTATGGCAACTTGACTAGACATACTAGTCTCCTACAAAAACAGTTTTACTCACAATGTGTTTACACAGACTGCCAAAACCACTGCTATCCTGTCCAGTTTCCCAAGGTCCCTGACTTTTTTTTTTCAAGATTTCACTGGGCAAGTATGATTCGCCTTGTTTATCCAGCCTGCACACCCATCACATGACAACCTTACATTTCTATCACATATTCTTCCTTTATACATACACACAACTGGATATTTCACAACAGGAAGATGGCTGTTTAAATTCAATTCTAGTCCACAAATGGAAAACAGTTGCTGTTGTTTTACTTCATTTGCTATTATTTTTTTTATGTCTCTACCATTATGTTATACAAAATGCCACTGTAACTCAGTCTCTCAATATATATATGCTGCTCTTTGGGGGAAAAAAAATGGCAAGAATGGTCTGCTTGCTCTGGTCATCACTTTTTAACATTCCTCCAGGTTCGTAGCTTTTGTTTGCAAATGTACCAGAAGAGTCTTCATTGGAAACCGTGCTTCTTGCTGAGCCCTTGAAAAGGAGCATAATCTCCTCTGTTTACAACTATTTATTCAATCTGCAAAACCCATCAATAGAGTTTCTGAACTCTGCATGGGAAGGGGGTTTTGGAAATAGTTGTGACAATGGAGCAGTGGAAAGAAGCTCTGGAAGGGGTTTGCACTGCCTTAATTATGCCAGGCACAGCCGTATTCTGCCTTAATTTTTCCAAGGATGAATTCTCTAAAATATCTACAGACAAAGATCCAACTGTTCCTGGTCTCTTTGGCATTTACAGTACCAATCAAAAGTTTGGACACACTCATCCATTCATATGAATAAGTGTGTCCAAACTTTTGACTGGTAGTGTACGTATTTATTGGAACTCAATCTTAAAGACAGTTTCATAGTTTCTTTTTTTTTATAGTTTAAATATACAGTGCAAGTTTATCTATTGGATTAAATAGCTGTGACAGCAGTTCTTTTCACTCAACAAAAAGGTCTGTGCTACATTCAAATGGAGTAAAGTGCTAAATAAAGGTGAATAATTCTGGCGCATATTGAAAAATGTTTTACTTTCAAGCAGTTCATGGCAGCATATTCCTCCAAAGTGGAGAATGGGCTGCTTGATCATTAAAAAGTAAAAATGGCTGAGGAGTGTTGTAAAAAATTAGGGTTAGCAAACTGCTAAAGCCTGATTTTTATGACCCAGTAACTTTGGCCTTCATCTTTAATATATAATGTATTTGCTTTATAATCTTACCACACAGATAATATCAAAGACTTTTTTAAAGAGGGATGAAAGAATGGCCTTTGCTGATTGCATGGATATGAGGGTAAAAAAAAAAGCATAAAGTTGTTAATTAATTACAGAAACTTCAAAAGGTACTGTGGTCAGGCAAACTGCCGATAGAGCCTGTGCAGAGACAAATATACAAACAGGCATCATGCAGACTGTCAAAGCATAAACAGTGTATTGCACATTTATGAAATGCACCTCTTGCATGTGTTCCACATATTTAAGCAAGAACATATAGACATGCAGGTAAACACACTGCAAAAATATGTATACTAGTGATGTTCAGCTATTCACATGAGTATAGAGCAGTATAGAGCCACACGCACATACACATCTAATGGTGTCCTCTGACACTGAGATGACTTACTTCAAAGGGTTTAGCTCAGAATGCTCCCGCCTCTCATACCTGAAACAACTCTGCAGTGTTGGAGTGTCAGCTATACACACGACTCTCGTATACACTTAATCATATACACTTAATCATATACACAGTCTTGCACATCAGCAAATGTACACTGATTGGTCCCAGTGCAGAGCCATTGAGTGGAAAAGTAAAAAGAAAAAAAAAGAGAGAAAAAAGACAGGAAGGAGAGACGGGGAAGACGCCGCCGTTGAGAATATGTTTAATGGTACATTTGTTATCATTTCTTTCCACTGTACTTCATGTCATGGTTGTGTTGCTTACAGATTGTAACCCTTGTTTTATTGGTGTAGTTAGTCCTCTAACAAGCTTTACAGTCTGCCTTCTGCCAAGCAAAACCCAAAACCATCCTAGGGTATATAAATAGCCATCACACTCTAAGTTGTCCACAAAGTTAGCAGCGGTGGAGTGCCCAAGTCTAAGAGCCACTAAACATCATAGAACTACAGTTGCGATACATAAGCTTTGTTCTATTTCACACACACGTCTTGCTTGAATTGTTGCTCTTTGCATGAGCTGACTAATTTTGGTTTTACGCAATACCATAAGCAAAGTCCAAATTCATCTGAGATCCCTGAAAAATAAGACTAAGGTACTGTACCAACCAGCCTTCTTTCTTCTTCTTCTTCCTCTTTAGAACCATTTTTGCTTTATGGCAGGGTGCATTATCCTACTGAAAGAGGCCACAGCCCTCAGTGAGTGCTGTTTCCATGAAAGGGTGTACATGGGCTGCAGCAATGCAGTAGGTGATGCATGTCAATGCATGTATGCATGTCACATTGATGGCAGGACCCAGGGTTTCCCAGCAGAACATTGCCCAAAGCATGACACTGCCTCTGCTGGCTTGCCTTCTTCCCATAGTGCATCCTGGTGCATCTCACTGGCTTGTGTGTTGCCACGAGCCCACCTTCTTCCACTGCTCCATGGTCCAGTTCTGATGTTTACATGCCCACTGTCGGTGCTTTCAGCAGGTGACAGGGGTCAGCATGGGAACCCTGGCTGGTCTGCAGCTGTGCAGCTCCATACACAACACACTGTGTATTCTGACACCTTTCTATCAGAACCACCATTAACATTTTCAGCAATCTGAGCTGCAGTTTTGGAGATGCTCTGACCCAGTTGTCTAGCCATCACAGTTTAGCCCTTGTCAGACAACTCAAATCCTTATGCTTGCTTGTTTTTCCTGCTTCTAACAGATCTACTTTGAGGACAAAATGTTCACTTGCTCTGTACTATATCCCACTAACAGGTGCCACGATGAACAGAAAATCAGTTCTATTCACTTCACCAGTCAGTGGTCATAATTTTATGCTTGATTGGTGTATATGCACAATACAAGACTTATACTATGTAACTATGCAACAGGTTTAAGAAGTAACTGCCATGTGAACTGGGGAAAATTAAAACATACACTGTGAACCTTATCAGCTTCTGGTACAACTGACCTCTTAGAAAGGCACACATGCTTATGAGCTTGCGAAGGTCACAGATCTCACACACCAACTCCAAGAAACTCCAGTCAGGTTGTTTTGCTTAAAGTGTCCTCATGATCTCCCCAGATAGAGGGGGGTAGAGTTTGCTTATACAAGAAAGATTTTATGAATGCAATATTGTAATGAAGGTGACTTTGGCTTCAGACTGTTAATGTATAAGCATCTTGTGCCCCTAACCTGCCCCTTCTGTCTTATCTCATTCCTCTTCCTCTCTCTCTCTCTCTCATGTCTTTATTTCCTCAATCCTTTTATTGTCATCATTATCCAGAGTAATCTCTGCCCACCTGCTATTCTGCCTATTGATTGCCTGTGAATCCTTTGCTGCCAGCTGGGTTTTCAAGGGTACATGCAGGTGAACAAAATATACCCATGTCTCCTGGGTACGTGGATTAAACTGACATTTTGCCTGACTCCCCTTTACACATATTGCATTCTCATGGTAAGATCAATGAGTGCCCTTGCATAATTTTTGGATGCATTTTATACAAATGTATGCCACTGTAACTTCATTTGGTGAGGTTTAGTGAGTTATTAAAATAAATAAATAAATAACGTAAAAATATAATGCTGAGCATAAACACTTGCTTAACCAGTTTCCAAGGCTCCCATTTGTAACTTGAACATCTGTGGTCCACAAATGTCACATCAACTTAAAGGAATGAAACCTATCTTGCAAATTCCCACAATTTAACATTCTTAAAATCTACTTTTACACAGTTCTTTATGTAATCCTGCCTCTTTAAACCACAATAATTGACTGTAAATCAAACAATCAAAATGTGATTATAGTGCAGACTTTTAGCGTTGATTCAACTATTAATTCAAGGAATTGTAGCCATTTTATACACAGTCCCCCATTTTCAAAGGCTCAAATCTCCATGGATGTATTTCCTAAACAGTTAATGCAACACTTTTGTTAAGTCCTTTGATTTAAAGCTGAAAGGCTGTGGTGGTGTATAGAGGCAAATTTACAAAAAGTGCATCACTGTCCACATACTTGCAGACCATTTACTTGTACATATATGGTCTTACACACTATTGCACTTTAGATTTAAAGATGTAATTAACATGTTAATACTGTGTAAATGCTACATGTATCTATCAATTAATGCTGCACTAATTTTGTTGTTATGCCACATGAAGCAAAAGACTTGCTGTGATTACAATGAAGGGTAACAGCGCCAGTGTTCACTATTTAAATGATATGTATTGTTTTGTGCTGCAAAGTGCAAATTTTGCAAAAACTACAGTTTAATTTGGACGGTTTCAGGCTGACAAACAGGCAGAGATTAGGGATTAGTTTTATCTCACAGGATCTTGTCTCGCTTTATCTTAGAAACTAATGAACTATTTATAAAGTAGTTTGCTTTGCACTAACCTTGCAATAAAGTGCCACTTTTCTTTTGGTTAGTTATTTATAGTAAGTATGATAGATAAGAAAATAAGTAAGTAAGAAAATAAAAATAAAATAAAATAAAATAAAACTTTACTCAACAGTGTTAGCTAACAGCTGACATGATTCTTGGCCTAGGACTTTTGTTTTCTAAAAGACTAAAAACTCCTTCTAACTCTGACTGAGTTGTTATTACAACAGTTTCAGCATTGTGATTTCCTATACTTGCAATGCCTACTTACAGTTGTCAAGCTTTGACAGCCAAGCTATTTTTAAGGGAGGGGTTCACAAAGTATCAACTTTTAACTTGATTTTATATCAAACTACATAAAACATAAAAGATGACTAGGCAAATTCTCCAATGCAGAACATCTTATTAGTGGAACAGAGGACAGAGAGGAAAAAAGGGTACTAGATGAGAAAAAGTGACTCATGCAATTTAAAAAAGATACACTGACATTATACTTCTATGTGACCAAAATCTGCTGTCATACAACTGAAAATGTGCAAAGATTCTGCAGTCACTGACCTGCAAAAATCAAATTTCCAAACCTGAGCATACTTTTATGTAATTTTCCTTCCGGTGGAACTCATACAGTGAACCACAATTGTACTGAAGTAAAATACGTCATCTTATCATTGACAAAACCATAGTAACACCAAGCAGAATCTTCCTGTCTGCTTCTCTCCCTGTAAAAAGTAATTCCAAATGCTCAGCTTGATGTTCCTTCAGGCCAGAGAGATCCACTCTACACAGCCTTGTCATTGCCTATTAATGACTCTTCACACTAAGTGGCTGCTTGAACACTGTCTGTTTCCCTGTTTCCATTGACTCCTGTTTGCTTCTTGGCACCTTATCTGCACCTCTTATGTCAAAACACACTCATGGAACATGACAAGCATCATATCATTTAACCTGCAGGACAAACCAAATTCCATTAACAGCACTATACTGAAGTGTTGATGAGGCATGACGTTGAGAAGTAGTATGCAACAGTGCATCTCTTTTTTAATGGTGATGTACACTATATTGCCAAAAAGTATTTGCTCATCGGCTTTCAGACGCTTATGAACTTGAGTGACATCTCATTCTTAATCCATTGGTGCTTTCTTAATCCAGCTATAACAGCTTCAACTCTTCTGGGAAGGCTTTTCACAAGGTTTAGGAGTGTGTTTATGGGAATTTTTGACAATTCATCCAGAAGTACATATGTGAGGTCAGACACTGATGTTGGACCAAAAGGCCTGGGTCGCAGTCTCCGCTCTAATTCATCCCAAAGATGCTCTCTCGGGTGGAGGTCAAGACACTACCAAACTTACTCATCAATCTCTTTATGGACCTTGCTTTGTGCACTGGTGTGCAGTCATGCTGGAACAGGAAGGGGCCATCCCCAAATTGTTCCCACAAAGTTAGGAGCATGAAACTCCACCAAACTTTACACTTGGCACATTACTGTCAGACAAGTACCGTTCTTCTGGCAACTGAAAAATCCTGATTCGTTCATCAGATTGCCAGATGGAGAAGTATAATTCATTACTCCAGAGCACATGCCTCCACTGGTCTAGAGTCCTGTGGTGACTTTACACCACTGCATCTGACACTTTGCATTGCACTTGGTGATGTATTCCCTGAAGCTATGCACTGTTCTTGAGCTGATCTCAAGGCCCAGATGAAGTTTGCACAGGTGGCACCCTATCACTGTACCACGCTGGAAGTCACTGAACTCCTGGGAACGACCCATTCTTTCACAAATGTTCACAGAAACAGTCTGCATGCCTAGGTGCTTGATTTTATACACCTGTGGCAACGGAAGTGACTGGAACACCTGAACTCAATGATTTGATTGGTGAGTGAGTAATTTTGTCAATATAGTGTACTGTGACTATCATATCTTCTTACATGGTTTCCTTTGTTTAAATCACTTATTTGATGGGTGGTGATAGGTAAATCTATTAAAGTATTGGTGAAGTTTACATTACAGCATTAGTATTTTATAAGTGTTATGATTACTGTTGGGTTATCTTTATGTTACCTGCTTATGTTACCTGCTTACTTACGCCAACCACTGATAATGACACTGATATTGTCTACTAAAAAAGCTTCCGTCCCATCTCAAAGTTTATCTTTGGCATAACCTACAATAGACTAGCATTTTTACAGAGTCAGTTATGCCACCTGATAATCATCTACCCACATATCGTCAATTAATTTTTTTCTGAAATACTTCAAAAGTATGAATCCAACCTTGTGAAGGAGCATTCTTTCAAAAACTTGCTATTGCTACCTTCTGTCTTTTTCATCATCTGATTCTACACTATTCATCTCCTAAATAAATCTCTCATTTTACCTTTCTCTATAACTCTGTGTGTTTGTATATAAGCTTGACTGTGATTCGTAAAGTTACCAGTAAATAAATGACCCAGCTTTAGAAGAATTTCCATTCTACTATCACTCTCACTTTTGGCTCAGTTTAGATTTTCTAGTGATAAACTCAAGGTTATTAGGCATAAATGGTTGATAAACACTTGGCATTTAGAATAGTGATGCTATTATCTATTCCAGCTCTGCAAGACTCCAAATTAAGCAGCATGTTTTGGCACTGGCACAGTAAAATTCAGTCTGCCCAATTCACATGCACATACACATGCACAGATTGTATTCCGGTGCCTCTAAGAGACATTAGATTAACTTAGATTAATTTGCTGGAGAACTACTCTATCCTTAACCAGAACTAGGCTACTACTTGCCTAACCCTAACCAAGGTATGGGCAACACAGCATGATTTATATTTACCCAGCCACCCACAGACAGACTGTACACAGACACACACTTGTAAATAAACTGGAATAGTGCCATAGCAAGTGTTCATATTAATGTATGAATACACACTCACAAATCAATGGTATTCCACCTCAAATGGTAAAACTTATTCTGATTTAGCCAGAAATACATTTAGTATTGCCTTGTGTATTTGATTTAAATCTTCATTTGGTTTTGGTTGAACTTTTAAGTATTATGCTTTTTTTTGGTGTGTGTGTGTGTGTGTGTGTGTGTGTGTGTGTGTGTGTGTGTGTGTGTGTGTGTGTGTGTGTGTGTGTGTGTGTGTGTGTGTGTGTGTGTGTGTGAAAGCTTTTTACCTGCCCTGAACACCGGGCAGTTGATAAATGGGCAGAGAGTGGCTGATGTGGGCCCATCAATCATCCAGACCTTGGTCTATGGCAGGCAAATAAAATAAAACGTCCCAGGTGCATAGGCAGGAGAAATATGGAATGGACCGAAGTGACAATGACAGAGGCCTCCAGGCATGAGAGATGGGGTTCACCTAAAACACTCTGGTGCATGCAAACACAAGCAAAGACGAACGCATGTACACATACACACATTTATACTACCTGAAGTGTTTTCTACTTATGCACACAGTATTGACTGGCATTTCCCTGCTATCTGCGTAATCTGAAAAGTACATTTCATGTGGAAACTGCCATCTCTTAATGTCTGTCTCTGTTGTGTACTGTCTTGTTTTTTTTCTTTCATGTTATCTGCAGTTATAATTTTGGAATGTCCCATGATTCTGTCGTCACAATATCATGACACATGCTCTTCTAGAGTTGAAATAACACTGTGACCTATGAAGTTCTGTTAAATGTTTCAGATTAAATCATGACTTTAGCATGAGATATTCCACCAAAAGATACTAGTCTAATACCAGATATCTTCCACTTGATATATTTAGATTTATGCTAATGTGTTCTGTATTTATTTGCTGCTCTTGTTGCTCTGAACACTGAAGGGTTCATTGAAGTTCAGTGAGGCTTGGTGGCTTGTGTCAAAGCATGTAAAGGTGCTGCTACATATGTTTGTAGCGATATACCTTATCTAATGATTTGACATATATTTATGGCTTAAAGAAAAAGCAGAACACTGATGTCAACATTACCATGTGTAATATACTTACTTAAGTCCACTATTAGGGAAAAAAAAAAAATTCGTTTATTGAATTACCTGAAGCAGATGTCCTCTTTAACGTGCAGCAGAAGCAGATGGATTGCTATGAAACATGTATCCATGCATTTGAATCCCAGCCATCATAGTGCAAAAGGCAGGGAACACCTTGGACAGGTCACCAGTCTATCACAGGGTCAAGTTTTGTTTTTCCACTTGAGTTGCATTTTTAACTTGTGGGTTAGCTGCTTTTCTGTTCACTTACTGTTTTGTTACAACAAAAACAACTGAAGATCACAGATATGAGACACTTTATCAAGTCTAGATGCCCCGTATGTTTTTACGTGAGTCTCATGGGTCACAATAAAATAAAACATTATGCAGACACAAAACATTCTAACTAAAATGTATTAGTTTCAAAATTGTCCTGGCTGTCATGATCCAGTAACAAACATGGACAGATCAAGGACCTACATGCACTGAACTGCCCTCAGTGGTCTAATAAATCTTTTAGACAGATGTGTGTGTGTGTGTGTGTGCATTCAGCATGCATTGATCAGATGTGAATTTGCAGGTGTCATGACCTTGTCTCCACTTCCATTAAGAACATTTTATTTGTGATGACTTCCTGTCATTTTCAAGACATGATTTAGAAGTGTGCAGTTTATTCCCTTAATTCCACTGCACACATACATGCACAGCTGCACTTACAGAGACAGGATGAACATGCAGTTCTACATGTCTCAGGCATGTCATGTTAGCCCACTTTAATGTACTGAATAACAGGAAATGTCTTTTTTTTATATACTGATCTTCTTATTCCAGACAGTTCCCATGTCTTTGCACCTTAAATTTAAAAATAATGTATTGTAGCTAGCATAACATTCTACCACGTAAAAAGAAGTATTGGAAAATTTCTCCGTTATTTATTTCTTATTTATTTTTTAATGCTGGCAGAGATCTAATATTAGTCATAAAAATATAAGACAGGCAGCTTAGTGCAGATTTAAAAAAAGGAGTAAAAGTACTTACTTTTTCAGTAATAGGCACTTTTTTTTTATACCTTCACATAATCATAAGCATACATGCCCACACACACACACACACACACAACAGCTGAAGCCCCCCCCCCACCCCCCCGCCACCACCACCACCACCACACACACACACACAAAAACAAAAAACCCAACGCAGGTAATGTATTGATATGCTTTTATTGATGCCTGTATTTCTATAATCCATGCCTATATAAAGGCATGCATTATAGATATAATATTTTTTACCTGAAACATTATAGATTCTACTTATAGATGAGATCCTTTGTGAGTTCCCTCATTAATTTCAGCCTCAATACAAGTGATTGCTTGTCTCTGAGTCTGAACACAGACTAGAAGAAAGCCTTGCACTCAAACTGAGTTTTATGTCATTGTTTTGCATTGTGTTGTCAAAAAACACATTTCATTGCTCACCCCCAAATTTACCAGTTCAACTTATGAACTGGTGATTTTTTTTAGGCATAGAGTTCTGATAGATTGGACAATTTAAATCTGTTTTTCATACCTAGTCTTGTCAAGAAATTTTCTACATAAATTGACAGTATCAGCAACCTTAACAACCAACACAGTAAAAATTCACTTTGTAAAAAAAAAAAGATCTCCCTATTTTTATTAAATGTAATGAATTATAATTAAATAATTAATAATTATTAATAATAATTACAATAATTAACAATTTGTATAATGTAAAGTTACAAGTTAGGGTTATATTGTTTTCTGCTCAAAAACATGATGTTGAGTTAAACAATATGATGAATGTCAGATTTCTCAACTATCATGATCTTACATTTTGCAGGCTGGCTATGCTATTTAAGTTTGACCATATTCCAGCCATCATGTAAAAGTTTAGTCAACTTAAGTGTCAACTTTCTGGTTTGCAGCCATGCCTTTTTAAAGGCTTTGGTATTATAAATGTAATTTTGTAGTTATGAATGACCTTTTGGTATTTTTTGGGCACTTCTTGAAACTTGAGATGAGGCCAAGAACTATCTTAGAAATGTCAACTTCATGGCCCCACACTGATAGTGTAATTTAGAAACACCCTTGTTTCCTTCTGCATGAGAATTAAGTATTCATTTTTTTGGATCCAGTGTTAACAAGACCTCTGCCCTTTTGTCTGCCTTGAAGAGTTGCATTTTTGGGTGGGTTTTTTGTCATCTGTCTGCAAATGCCTCTCTCACTATTGCTTTGTGAGAAGACACTTGTTGTCAAGTGAATTATTTATGAACTGGGCTCTGCTGTAGTCTTTCGGGAGAAAAGTAAAACAGGCATCCGCATCCTCATTCATAGGATTTGACCCAGATTATGCTAATACCTCCACCCTGCAAACACAAGAAAATAAATCCACTATAACCACCTACAAAACAAAGATCATAACTTCACAATATAGTAAGGAGGCATAGGCTTTGCTATGTGTGTCCGTGTCCTCACAAACAATATGCTCTTTCTCTTTTTTTTTCTCTCTCACAGAACAACTCTCTTTTGTACACACACACCCACAGGCACACACAGAACTGGCCATTCTTGTGAGGGTCCATCCAGTATCTCATCCCAATCTTATTGGCCTTAGTGCGGGGGCATTGTGGTCAGCAGAATAGAAAACTGCTTACTCAATACTTTGTTGAGGTTTCTTTTTTGTTTGCTGCAGATTTGAGTGACAGGAGGGTTAGCAAAGAACCCCATGGGTCACAGACCCAGAAAGAGCGAAATGATATTGCTTCTGCAGTGAGTGTTTGTGTGTGTTCTGGAATGCTATCTATCTATCTATCTATCTATCTATCTATCTATCTATCTATCTATCTATCTATCTATCTATCTATCTATCTATCTATCTATCTATCTATCTATCTATCTATCTATCTATCTATCTATCTATCTATCTATCTCTCTCTCTCTCTCTCTCTCTCTCTCTCTCTCTCTCTCTCTCTCTCTCTCTCTCTCTCTCTCTCTCTCTCTCTCTCTCTCTCTCTCTCTCTCTCTCTCTCATTCATCAAGGTCATTCATTTCCATCCATCATTTATTAGTTATTTTGTTTAGAAAATACTGGAGCTACTCTGAAGCTGCTCTGCCAGTTTGGAAGTTGCAGCCACTAACCTGGGTCCACTTTGGACTTCACCTCTACACATCCATTGTGTTTGTTTCTTCAGCCCTGTTACTTTTTGGTCTTCTTGTGCTCCCTCTTCACATTATTTCTGTTAGCTGGCATTGCCACCTCTGTCACAACTGCCTTCTTATGATTCTTGTCATCCCCCACTATGTCTGGTGGGATAGCTAGCGGCTGCTTGTCTTCTAGAACTTGAGGTCCCACAGGATCTTAGGTCTGATGTTCTCAACCACAGCGTATATTCCATCAGGACTGGGAAATTTCTAATCCATACGCAGAACAGATGTTTTTTGTACACTATGCCAGCCACTTTGTTATGCCTCTCAGTGTACACTGTCCCAGTTTGCAACTTACATCCTGCTACCATGTGCTGGACTGTCCCCGTCTTTGCACAGCCTGCAACTTGTGTCCCATCAGTTGTAGTAGACACCTGCCTCTGTGGATCTAGTGTTTAGGGCCTGTCCTTGTGCTGTCATGATCAGAATTTCTGTGCTGTCCTTTAGGCCTGCCTTTTCTAGCCACTCATAAGATTTAATGATGTCAGCCACTTCCTCTGTCTGTCAATGAAAGAACCATAAAGGGGACTGATCTTCAATGACATTTCATCTTCCTCACCACTGTCCATTTCGTAGCAATTCTTCAGTGAACATGTAGTCAGTAGCGGTTACTAAAAGAGAATAACTGGCAAAAGTTCATTATTTGAGTGCACAGCTATTCTAAATCACTTAATTCTGAGAGGATTTTTCTTTTGTGGTTTGTACTTGACTTTTTTGCAGTTAAAATTTAATTCTCCAACAGGTGTAACAGAGCAAGAAACAGGGAAACTGAAATTACCCAAAGTTACCATTTGTTC
>NC_044358.1:32978716-32981216 GCF_007364275.1 Archocentrus centrarchus | reverse complement strand
CCTTTTCAGGTTTAAACAGTCGTTCAGCACTTTTAACAGCCTTTTCAGGTTTAAAACAGCCGGTCAGCACTTTTACAGCCTTTTCAGGTTTAAAACAGTCGTTCAGCACTTTTACAGCCTTTTCAGGTTTAAACAGTCGTTCAGCACTTTTAACAGGCTTTTCAGGTTTAAAACAGTCGTTCAGCACTTTTACAGCCTTTTCAGGTTTAAAACAGTCGTTCAGCACTTTTACAGCCTTTTCAGGTTTAAAACAGTCGTTCAGCACTTTAACAGCCTTTTCAGGTTTAAACAGTCGTCAGCACTTTTAACACCCTTTTCAGGTTTAAACAGTCGTTCAGCACTTTTAAAAGCCTTTTCAGGTTTAAACAGTCGTTCAGCACTTTTAACAGCCTTTTCAGGTTTAAAACAGTCGTTCAGAACTTTTAACAGCCTTTTCAGGTTTAAACAGTCGTTCAGCACTTTAACAGCCTTTTCAGGTTTAAAACAGTCGTTCAGCACTTTTAACAGCCTTTTCAGGTTTAAAACCGCCGTTCAGCACTTTTAACAGCTGTTCAGCAGTTTACCAGCTGTTCAGCGTTATTAACAGCTGTTCAGCATTATTAACAGCTGTTCAGCAGTTTTAACACCTGTTCAACATTTTTAACACCTGTTCAGCAGTTCAGCAATTCAGCAGTTCAGCAATTTGGCAATTCAGCAATTCAGCAGTTCAGCAATTCAGCAGTTCAGGTATTCAGCAGTTCAGCAATTCAGCAGTTCAGCAATTCATCGGTTCAGCAATGCAGCAGTTCAGCAATTCAGGTATTCAGCAATTCAGCAGTTCAGCAATTCAGCAGTTCAGGTATTCAGCATTTCAGCAATTCAGCAGTTCAGCAATTCAGCAGTTCAGCAGTTCAGGTATTCAACAGTTCAGCAGTTCAGGTATTCAGAAGTTCAGCAATTCAGCAGTTCAGCAATTCAGCGGTTCAGCAATGCAGCAGTTCAGCAATTCAGGTATTCAGCAATTCAGCAGTTCAGCAATTCAGCAGTTCAGGTATTCAGCAGTTCAGCAATTCAGCAGTTCAGCAATTCAGCAGTTCAGCAGTTCAGGTATTCAACAGTTCAGCAGTTCAGGTATTCAGCAGTTCATTGAAGCTCATTCAGCAAATAAAGTTCCAGCTGTTTGAAGCCTTTCTTGGCATTTCAGCTCCAATCTTTCAGCATGCAGCATTCACAGTGCATTTTCTTCAGGAAATGCTTTTTCTAGTTACTGTGAATGCTGCAAAGCATTCACAGTATTGTTGTTGTATTCTTTATTACTGTGAATGCTGCAAAGCATTCACAGTATTGTTGTTGTATTCTTTATTATTACTGTGAATGCTGCAAAGCATTCACAGTATTGTTGTTGTATTCTTTATTATTACTGTGAATGCTGCAAAGCATTCACAGTATTGTTGTTGTATTCTTTATTATTACTGTGAATGCTGCAAGCATTCACAGTATTGTTCTTGTAATCTTTATTATTATTATATATTATATGTTCTTCCGTACGTTTTTTGACCGCTAAAAACTCAAAAACCGCTTAAGCTACAGAAACAATTAAGGTATCAAACGTTCAGCTTCTTCAGGAGAAGTGGGCTATTACTTTTCTGGTTCAAATCTTTAAGCATTGATTTTATATTAATATTTTTCCGAATTTTTAGCCCCATTGAAAATGAATGGGGAAGTTTCAAATCCTTTAAAAATCCTTTCAGGCTTTAAAAGCTAATAACTTCAGCATACCTTAAGCTAGAGAAACCATTTAAGCTTTAAAATGAAGCCAAGCCTTTCAGCTATTCAGCTATTACTTTGTGTTTTAAAATCTTTTACGGTTTAAGCACAGTGAGCATTTAAGTTTGAGGAGGTTTTTCAGGCGTTTCAGAGTTTATAATGGTTGTGTATTGCATTTGCTAGAGTGGGAGCCTGATTAGTAGAGTGGGAGACTTCAAAACTTTCAGATGGAAAATTTATTTCTAAACTGCCGCTGTGTCCACACTCTTCACTCTACAGCCATGATTTTTTGCTCAAAATGTAGAGCTGCTTCTCTACTTTCAAAAAATGTGTCTTTAAACTCTGTCAAATGTACACTTTTTAAACTGTAAGCATTCAAACAGAGAGAGTACCTTCCAACTCCTTCATTAACCTCCATAGTAATTTCTGAGAGGTGATTTTCTCCAAAGCAGAAATGAGCACCTTTTTAAACTGCTCCCACAACCACACTTTTGAGCCCAGGAAAATAAAAATGACACCACTGTTTAGAGCAGGGCCTTGTGGTGCTCACAGTTCAAAAATGATTTTGATAGGAGCTACGGTTTTTGATTTAGAAGCACTTATTTGACAGTTGCGCCGAGTCAAATTTGGCCAGAGTGCACGCACCTCAGCAGGTAAGCAGTGCACCTCGCAGGTGTTTTCAATTGGCGCATTTGCAAGCATTCAGCTTGGGAGAGCTCTCCAATATGTATGCATGCAAACTCATGTTGTATGA